>NC_071334.1:14756602-15060055 GCF_027744825.2 Synchiropus splendidus
GCCATTAACATTTGTTGGTGTCTTAAAACGAAGCATTCATTGGAGACAGCCATCATTAGGGAGACAAAAAGGAGCGTATATTATAAAAACACGCAAGGTTGTGAATATATTGCTGCCATGAGTCCTTAAAAAAAACCCAGTGAGCCACTTCAACCGCTGGCTTCCTGAGCAGCATTTTTCATTTGACTCAAAAAACAATGCAGTTCATTCCACAAGCTTGCTGAAGAACCAAACACCCTCATGGAAATGAATATACATCAGTGGTTGGCAGAAGCAGAACTGAACTGGCCATGTCTGGAGCTGACCTGGCCTTCCTGAGAGGAGTGGTAACCACTTTCTGACTGGCTGTTTCTTTAAGCTCATTAGAGGACCCTAAATTCCAAGCAATAATTGGCCATGTGTGAGCTCATTCCCGCTCTGATCCCGATCAGCGTCAGGATCTGCAGCGCAGCTCCATCCTAACTTCTTAAAACCCAAATTCATCTGAGATTTTCTCAGCAAACTCATTGTTCTCTGCTCTCCGGCTGCATTCACGTCGAAGCCTTCTGCTCAGCGCCAAGTTATCGCCTCCCCGCTCCATCATCTTCCTTCCTGCCTGCTTCCTCCGTGCGCATTCAAACTTTATCCCTACATCAGGACTTTGGCAGCTTGAATCAAAGCTCAGCCGCAGAAGCCGCCGTGATTTATAAATCATGCTCAGTTTTTAATCAGGTTTGTAACGGATGGATGTTTGTCATTTTACCCCTCGGATGGTTCTGCGTTCGTCGGCGAGCTGCAGTTTACAACAAGTCCATGACTTCAGAGCCCATTAGCTTTTGTCATTATGCTTCCTATTTAAACGTCATGAATATGTTTGGACTCTTTTCTGCCGCTTCGACCAGCACATGCTCTCACTCAAGGTTAGCGTGCACCGGTTTGGATGCTATTAATCATCTTGATGCATGGCTCAGATTTTACTGCTTCCAAGGGACGGCAGCGGCTGCTCAACGATGCAAAGGGTCATTAGCCACCACGCCGTTCCACCTTTACATCCAGGATATTTCCCTTTGTACACCTCGACTGATCCACTGTCCGTTTGAATTGAACTCTTTACAAAAAACTTCTGCTTTGACAAGGTTTGACGGTTGACTTAAGTTTCCTCTCAAGGATGAAAAAAGAGTGACGTTGGTGACAATACGTCCCATTCATTTCTTACTGCAAAACATAATTTTTCCAAATATATTAGCAACTTAAATGCTCAGTCTTGGTCTCACTCTCCTCATTGGTGTGGGTCTAGACCTCAACCAACAAATTGAAAATCCTTTATATTCATTGGGAGAAGTTGTGTTTATACAACTTCTCATTCATACAGTTCACCAAAATTTGATTTAGATTTGACTGCTGCTATACATTTTGGAATAAAGATTAAATGTTTTCACATGAGTTGATGTCACTTTAAAATGGCATCAACACAATGCTTGGCTTCAGATTTTAAAGGAATATCAGTGTTGGTCCTGATGTTTTCAAGGAAGTTTCAGTTTCCTGATACAACATAAAAATCTACCCATTTTCAGTCCGGGACACCTCCAAAGGTTTTGTTCATCATCTCAACTATCTAAGTTCCTGTGAAGTTTTGCAAACTCTATGCTCCTCTCTCTTGGATTTAGCTGCGCGACGCTGTGGAAGCGGGCGGGCTCAGTCTGCGGAACAGTTTCTCCTCAAGCAAACTTGACATATCGAGGTTGGCAGGTTTGTTTCCTCCCTCTTTCTCAGCGCCGCTCTTTGGTTGTGCCCCTCAGGCTGCAGCCCAGCACAAGGGTTCCTATTGTCAGCGCCTAATCCAGGGGCTTCACAGCTTTAGCAACACGGTGGGATAAAAGCCCATCAAACCACTACTTTATGGGGGCAAATCTTTCCTAATCCCTCGCTTTATCTAAACAAAAGGAGAGAAACAAGAGGATAGAAAGAAATTGTCCAGACACAGGGCAAGACTGGGAGCTCGGATTCAAAGAAGTAGTTTCACTGAAGAAGCAAACCATTTCTGACAGGCTTTCAGTAAACGACTGACAAAACGGACACCAAAAATCCCAAAAGGGCTATTTAGGGTCTTTTTCTTTTCTTAATTTAAGCTCCTGGATCCTTAAAGGGATATGTGGAAATTAGCAAGATCAGATTAAAAACCTGCGCATTAGCGGAACACTGCGAGGGTCAGATGTTGACATCACAAAAATGCACTGTTTTTGTGGTTCATTTCATCAACCCCAAACTATTCTTCTGAGCTGGAAAAGGAGAATGGGAATTTCTCAACCCCACCGTGAACAAAAGATCATCAACCAGAAATGTGCTCTTATCCCAAAGTTTAAACTTGATGTGAAGAACCGCCAAAATTCTACACAATGTTTATATTTTACACAAGGAACAATCCTCCATGTTTGTTGCCAGCGGGACCCACGTTATCAATGTGTCTGTGTTTTTTGCGCAGAAGAGAAAAATCCCCTGACCCCATTTCATGTCTGCTGCCAATTCCAATTTCTATCTTTGCTCTTTGGCAACTGGTTTCCAATCCCAAGTGTCACATCTGCAAATGACTCTGAGTTAGAGGCTCCATTTTCTGCCTGTGCCACAAATGCTTCACTGGAGGACCATTTGGATCCCAGCGGTCTGAGAAACTGGAAGAGATTGAGAACAAGGCGGTCGGTTCTGGCTCCACGTACATAAACAACCATAGCTCGGGGGCTTCCCGGCTCTTTCTCAGGTACGAATTGAAACATAGCGACACGCATCATTTACTCCCCGCCAGTAAATATACCACTATCCTTTTCCCGACACTTAAACATACATCATAAGGAACATTATGGTGGCGTTCCACATCCGCTGCCCCCTGCTGGCCAGTGTGGTTTCCCGCCACAACAGGGTATTTGAGAGTGCTCATTAGGGACGGCGTGATTAGTCACTCATTACATGAGCTTAGAAGTGTTTGAGTGGGAACAAATCATATCGGAGGGGTTGCGTCTTCTTGCCAATGGATTTGTGTAGACCAATTAACCGTCACCCGGGGAGAGAGCTGGCAGGATGAGCAGCACAAAGACCCACAACATTACACTCCCACCACCTCTGAACTCAAAACTGTTGCCGCTACCTCAAGCTTGCTTGTTTTTTAACTCTCATTTTTAAAAGTAGTTCACCAGGGTAGTGATCGCAGCTTGCAGTAAAAGCGCCGGGTTCGTGGCAAACCACAGCCCCTTGTTGTCCCCGTGCTGAGCTGGGTTTCCTCCATTCTGCTTTCCACTCAGTCCAAAACTTGACTGATGATCCGGGTCCGGCCTGGCCTCTCCTGGGGGTCTCCCAGCCTCTTGTCCCGACTAGCTGGGATTGGGACTAGCGGACACCTGAATGGGCTTTAGCCTCTGAACATAAATAAATACACTTCTTGCCTATTTAAGTTTTTGCGGCTGTGTTGTCTGCTCATAACAAAAATGGTCAAAGGGCACTTTCCATAACAGCGTCTTCCCCTCGGCTGTCAGACTGTTGAATTTGTGATCAGCCTTTGTTGTTTGTGGGTTATTTTATTTTATTGAAAGCACTTTATTCCAAAGCACTTTCTGAGTTGACCATGGCAATAAAGTTGATTCTGATTCTAAAACTTTTGGGCACATGGTAGTAGTAGTAGTATCTTCAGAACACTTAAATCTGTCCTCAGACTAATGCAGACTAATGACTTTTACACCTCACCTTTACCCAAAAAGTTCTGGGCCTTTGCCGTTCCGCTTGCTTGGATCTTTCTAGCTTGAGCTGTCTGTTTCTGATGTCAGCAATGGCTGATGTGGCTCCTGGTTTATTTGACTGGCTCTTCAATAACTGGCCCACTTTTGTTGACCAAGCAATCTTCTAATGATTGGTGCTGAGATCCACCTAGATTTCACTCTTGGACTCCATGTGCTGCTGACTCTTGTCTTTCCCCTGCAAACAGCTGCGACCCTGGAGCACGTTTATGCTGTTATGAAAGAGGAACATGGACATGCTGAAGGTTGCCAACAAGAAAGAGGTCAAACGAACAAGTACAATATTTTGGCAGCATTTCACAGGCGATGAAAAACAGAGTCTGCTGAGAAGTTCAGCATTATAAAGTCAAATGCAGTTCTATTCCTCTTTAAGAATATTTGCATGTTGCACACAAAGGCTCCCATCCTCTGCTCGACTGTCATGATCCTATAAGAGTAGGAAAGTCTACATTTCCGTCTTCCTAGTCCTCCCAAAGCCGGCCTCCCATCCAGAAGTAATCCTCTCTGGTCCATATCAGCCTCTCAAAGCAGTGAACACTTACATGGGAACTTGATTTTCGCTCTCTGTTTTATCTGATTTGGAAGCACTTAGAAACAGCTCGCGGTCTTTCCGACGATTAAAGGGACAGGGGGAGAGGAACTCATCCGGTGTGATAACCGCACCCTCCTGCACTTGCTACCTCTCAACATCTGTCTTTTGTTGTTAAATCAGCTTTAAAGCATCTGTGGGTCATCAGCGTTTGAACATTTAGAGAATTGAGGCTCATCTGTTGAGCTTAAGTCACGGTGGAGTTGCACTGCTCCGCACTGAGCCGCTGGGTTTAATGAGGGATGAAGGCAAGCGCCTCAAACCCGATCGCCCATCAGACTGATCAATCACGTGCAGCCCAGTCAAACACACCTCTGTCCGCAGTACAAACATCACTTTGCTTTTTTAAACTGACTCCCATGGTGTGTCTGAGACGAGGGATTTGCACATGCTAAAACGAATAAATGAAGCCCCTCCCCCGGGAGCTTTATTAGACAGTGTTTTGGAAAATGAGCATAAGGGATTTTCTTCATTGTTGTTTTGTAATCTGGTTTGATGCCTTGTTCGCCAAAATCCTCCTTAAAAAAAGCTTTGGGCTGGTATCCGGCATTAACCCAGTGACTGGGCAAAAAGCAAAGTGACAAATCAGACTCCCAAATTCCTGCAAAAATAATCAGACTTTCTAATCAAGCAAGGTCCCCCAACACTTTGCGTCATACGTTTAACAAAGCGGTTCAAAGATAAATGAAGAGAGTCGTCAGTTTAGCTCTGCAAATGTTAGACAGCTGCCTTTGTGATATTTATTCACATTGGTGGAGGCTTCATCGAGACACAGGGCTACATGGTTCCACTCACAATGCTGGTGAATGGCTTTCATCAGTTCATTTTTCATAACCTTTTCATCACTATATGTACATGAGTAAAAAGGATTGCGTCATGAATAAATCAATAAAATTAATGGCAGCCATTGACTGTTTACTTCGAGAGGTTCCTTTGTCAATTCCTGTTTTCATCTAACAGAACACAACTGTATTGTTAATACAAACTATCGAAGAGAAAGAAGCAAGTGATGCATTTGAATAGCTTAAATTTCCCTTTGTGTTTATGTGTTACATCAAGGTAACTGTATAAACTCTACAATTATTCATTGACATAAAAAGTTCTGAACTGAATGTCACCATGTGTCCACTTATTTATGATGTCTTGTTGGTCCAGTTAAGGAGCGAGTGTGAGTTGCCGACTGGAGGAAGTGAAGAGAAGAGGGAGCTGCCGTCTTCCTTGTTAGCTAATCCCTCCATCACACCGCAGGGGGGCGTTTAAGAAACCGCCAAATGTTGATGGATCTGTGAATGTTCGGTAATGGCTGCTGATCAGCTGCCAGCCAAGCGTGCAAACAGGAAGTGTATTTCTTAGCGAGTTCACACCTGATGCTCTGAAAATCTTGTGCCAACTTAACATTGAGATGCCTGATCATTTTATATGGTTTTGCTGGACCTCCTGCCCTGCAGAGGAGAAACCTCTGGACCAAGATCTGAGTCATGAAAATGGATGAGGAGGTACCTCGCCGGGGAATGTCATGGAATTTGATGACGGTGCAGGAACAGAGCAGGACTTCTATAGGGAGGCGCCGCGTCAGTGATATGATAAAGTGCCTATATTGAAGCCAGTGCATGTGTGGGTGTGTGTGAGCGAGCGCATGTGCCACGTCCAGTCAGATGGATATGAATAATGTATACCCCCTGTGGTAGTTCATAAAATGTACCCCGTGTGTGTGTGTGTGTGTGTGTGGTGTTTACCCGGCCCAGCTGGCCACCGGGTCACAGGGGGATGCACACACATTATGTCACCGTCCCCAGAGAGGAGTGGGTGCGTGTTCCCTTTTCATCATCAATCAACTGAGCAAACTGTTTAACAATAACAATGAGGCAGTTAAGAGGCCCCCGCTTCATGGCAGGAGTGGTGATAATTACCTAAACATGAAGTTGTCAGCTTCTCCGACTTCCTCTGCTGCCAGCATCTGCCTCTTTTGATGGAGAGTCCAGCTCCGCTCACACACAACTGAGACGGACAGTAATTGTTGGGATTGATTTTTTATTCCTTTGACCTTTTGTCATGTGTCGGGCCTTTAAAGTGGGGAGAATTTCCATTGTGGAAATGGGGGCCAGGGAATTTCGGGATTCTGGTACTTCCTAGCGCTCGATAGAAGTTAATATCAACCTTTCTTCGTAAGTGTCACTCTGAAAAAACGGGTTTGAGAAGAAGCAAGCAAGGAAAACACCTGTCTTTCTTGCTGTCTAGACACCTAAAAGCTGGATAATATGCTTTTTCTACAACACGGTACCTGTCGACGAAGGGGGACGAAGAAGTACACGCCGTAATACAGGGCTGAGTGTGTTGAGCTTATGTCAATCTCTTAATTCTTCACTGACTACAGTTACATTAGGAAAATGATTTGGCCGCTTCAGGAAGGTTGTTGAACATTCTCACCTGGATATTCACATATCCAGGTGAGCTAGAAGTGATTCTGTGATGCTCAGATGAACTTTGAACACGCCACCACGGTCTGCAGAGCAGAGTTGCAGACTCCAGCCTTGAGAAAAGTAATCCATGGTATTGATCAGCGTGTTTCCTATCGGCCCCTGCAATCCATCACGGCAACAGAGTGGGATAGGCCTAATTTATATCCACTGAAAGGTGTGATCAAAGATGAATGAGCCGCGGCGTGATAGAAATGTGCACTGGGTCATAATTTCTTCCTCTGTGAGTGATGAAGAAGTGGAAATAAACAAACAAAAACAGAGAGGTGAACTCACACAAGTGAGAGGAGAAGTGAAGACGTGATGTGAAGAATACATGTTGAAAATGAGTTTCATCTTACTCCATTAACATTTGTATAATCATTTCAAAAGAAATGAATCAAACCACTCTGAAAATTAAAGCAGACACTTAATATTTATGATTTCTGTTTTTTTTATTATTATTTTTGTTATAAAAGTGAAAGTATATAATATTAAACAAAAACAGAAATGGAAAATCACCATAATAAATGTATTCTTAATATACTAAAACCGCATAAAAGTAGACATGAAAAGACTGTCATATATTCTTTTAATATAAAATGATTAAAAAACACTTAAAGGTAATCAGAAAGCTTTAAAATGGTTAAAATGAAAACTTTACTTTCTACCTTTAACAGTAACAAATATTGAATAGTTTGATAGAACTAGATACCAAATAAATTAAGTAAAATAAAATCAATAAACAACAACAACAACAATAATAATAATAATAACAATAATCATCATCATCATCATTATCATCATCATCTTTATTTCACTACCAAAAGAAAGAAATATATAAGTAAAATCTATGAATAACAAATTTGAGTGCAGGTCATTTGATCAAATTATAAAAAGTGCTACTCAAACACATAGAAGACATTGAGACATTGAGAGTAGATATTGAATGTTCACATTAATAATGAAAACATAGAAAAAAAATGACCTTACCTAAAATTATCTTAATAAACCAGATCAAAAATCCAAAATCCAGTTTAATTCAGCTCCATATATTGTAAAACACAGACGCAGCAAATAAGAACATTGCCTGTGTTCCCATCGCCGCCTCTCGCCCGACACACTCAATGAAAAAGCATAAAGGAAGTGGTTTCTTGCCCAAGGTTTCCTGTTAGAAGCTGCTAATCCTTAGACCTTAGTCCTTAAACTACCAACAATGGAAAACGCCCTCAGACACAATGACACTTATTAGCACAAACCCATGTATTTCTGGCAATTTTGACGAATTTACACTCATGTGACAGCTTCAGGCCTCAAAGCTGGTCATGATGGACCTCTGAGAGCAGCAGAGGCTGTGAATGTATGTGTAAATATATATAAATGTTTGGTTTTTAAAAGCCACTTAAGAACTCCAACCCTTTAAATAAGGCCAGGAATAATCTGTTTCCTCCGTCGCGGTAGATCCAGCGGGGATTTGCAGAAACATTCGCCAGTGACACAGATCTACATAATCATTTTAAGTTTCTACCCGCTCCTTCCAATGATTCTCCTGCTGTCACTTTAGATACCGCTAAAACTGATTTGGGCTCCCTAATCTCCCAGTATTTCTTAGACTTTAAAAATCTCTAATATTATAAGGAGATTATTTCATTTATAATTGATTGAGTGCATTTACCAGAGTGCCACTTCAAAGTTGCTGAATTAAAGATGCATTTAAGAAGTCTGGTGCCGGGCGCTGTGAGTCGCAGGGTGGGGTGGGAGGTTATTCTGAGGGGGGAGTGAGGATGACGGAGGGGGGCGACGGGGTGGGAATGCTGGGGGAGGCGAGCTGGGAAAGCTAGCTGATCCATGGAGGCTTTTTTTTTTTCATGGTCCGCTCCAAGTATCACGTTCTCAAAGTGGCACCAGAGGACACCAGCAAGGTGAAGCCATGAATAGCAGCAGCAGGCGATTCAACATAAATGGAATCAGGTGAGGATGAAGGCCAATGGCTGCATCCAAAATGGTCCACATTAGCAGCTTACATGGTCCACATTAAGCCAAGCTGCGGTCAAATGACTGCCAATGTCTTTTACATGGGTCCTATAGAGAAAAAAATACATTTTATTTTTACCCATTTATTTATTTAGTCTTAACAAAATATTTAAGCAATATCTTGCTTTTTATGGGATTTATATCTTAATACATTTTCTTATCATTGTATTTATTTGTTTTTGTATGCATGTGCTTCAAGGCCTTTTATGTTCTTGAGCTCCCAATATCATAATTTTATATAGTAAAAAATGATGCTTCATAAGTTGAAAAAAAAATTCTCATGATCCATTCAAATATTCATTTCATAATTTTATTTCTGCCAATGATACCACGGTCATGGGATTGGAGCCTTGTTATTTATAGGGCAAATTACATTTTACAGTGCAGATATCTTAGTGTACGCACCATCCTGGTCGTCTCTCCATCACTGCACCTTTCCAACAATCGTCCACCATTTCACAGCCAACAAATCGTTTGAATCAGTTTATCTTCTGTCCACGTCAGTATTCAGCAATTCCCAACTACAGGCCGGCTAATTCCATAAACACCATCAACAATATGGCGTCACTCTTGGTGCCACCGCATCCCCCTGCATTACAAGTCATGAGGTGTTGTTTTCCTTCTCAAGCCACCAGGCAACTACAAAGAGGCTCATTTCAGGTGAATGTGCTCATAGAACCTGGACTAAACATCTTCCTCACCACTTTGGGAATCCATTTTGGGCAGCCAAAAGTAAAGAAAAAAAAAATCTTCTTTCTTAAGCTCTAACTTTGGACTCTAAAGTCTTTACAGGCCACGGTCTAAAATCTGAACCCCCTCTCAGTCTGATCCCCACTTAGACTCGGGCTCTCGCCTCCTCATTGGCTTACCCGCAGCTCCTCCCTTTGGACCACTTTGAGGATCTTTATTAAGGCCCAGAAAGAGATAGAGAGTCTTTAAAGACAATCCCCCTCCTGGCCCAGAAGAACAGGGAGAAGATATGGCCCACCGAAGAGCCCAGGCCTATTGGGGTGCTTAGTTCTGACTAAATGAATCTTGACAGTGAGGAGGATGCTCTCCCTCTGCCCAGCATTGTACCACCTCGACACCATGTGCCCCCCTCCCCGCCCCCCCATCATCTGGCAGCCTCAGATGCTCCGACTCCCCTCCCCCTGTCCACCAGCGGTGCCGCGTCCCAACCGGATCATAATCCTCTTAACGCTCTGCCTTATTAACCATTCATCTAAATGACATAAAAGCAAGCGGCTGGAGAGAGGGGAGAGAAAAAGATCAAATTATTTCCCCAGGAATAAAGTCTTGGCCCTTCCACCGTGTACAGTACTTTGTATTTCACATTTGATTATGTGACAAGTGTATCTAAGTCCGCTCAAGGGACCGCATTGAGAGCCCGTCAGCACATTTAAATAGAGCCCCTCATGTGGACGCGCCAGCACCCAAACACACACATGCTGCCAAATTGAATTCCAATTAAGACGATTCTACTTAGGAAGAATAATTGGATGATTTGGCGTACTTATTTTTCAATTAAAGAATTGACTGATCCCCGTAACCCCTGAGGAATAAGTCATTTGGGTCCAATTTAAAGTTACAGCATTGTAACCCGCCTTGCGGCCCCATCCTCACCAGCATGGGCCACGTGTGCAACAAGGAGCTGCACTGTAACTCAATGGCAAGACACTCTTTTAGCATCAGCCATCCACACATTCACACCTCACGTGTCACATGCTGCCATAAATGTATGTCTTTGATCATTCATTTGGCTTCTGTCATTACATTCCCTCATAAAAAAAATCATATTTCCCTTAGGCAACCCTAGATAATCCAGTTAGTAGCTCACTTAGGTCTGTATGCAGTAGTTTTCTCCATTGAGATTTAAGATGGGTAAATGCAGTTGACACAGGAAGAACAGAGAATACCATTGTCTATACTTGGAAAAAAAAAGTCAACACTGCGTTGGTCCTTAGTCTCTGTCAATATCTCCGCAGTGGAGAGGAACCTCTTCTCAACACTGACAGATCCAGATCTGTGGATGTGTGGATTTGGCTTCAACCCAGGTGTAATTTTCCTGTTCGATTTCAGTCCCAAAAGATGATGCATGACAGCGTGCACGCACATTTTTGCAACAGAAGTATGGCGGAGTACTGTTGTTTGTCAAGATTTGTGAGAGGACGACAAAAGGTTGCAAATGTAATCTGCAAATGTTCACGCTGACGCATGGAAAAGGACCTTCGGTCCATGCAGCATGCACTGAAAACATTGCTGTTCTTCAGTCCATGGTATGAATACCATGGTATATGGATCTCTTCCTCACTGACAGTGCTGTTTAGGTCACCACGACTGAAACACACACTGGTTTGAGACGCGTCTTACACCAATTTTAACATTACTACGTACTATTACATTAAAAAAAATAATAATATTGCTATCGTCTTAATGAAAAGCTTGCATTTTAAATTTGAAAACACCCCGAGTAGCTGGGGTTGGCAACACCCACCCGCTAAACTAAAGCATTTAGACTTTTTTTACCTATTGCAAATATGTGGAGAATATTTAGATTTATAATAATAATAAAATAATTCATCACTAATAAAGGTGAAATATTTCAGTCTGGGATACATTTTTAATGAAATTGCCGCTGAAATCACAGATCAATAGTCAGGTCATGATTTTAAATCTGAAATACAGAATAGCTGAGGGAGAGAGGTGGATGACTTCTCGAACATGACCCAGCAGCTTCCCTCCCATTGATCCTCTATTTACTGTCCGTATCACTTTTCGGCATGAAACGCGGCAGAGGTCTGCATTTGGACCTGCTGAGATAAAATGGAGCTCACATGTGCCTTTTCCTTTTACTCCCCTAAGTGAACAGCGCTCTCCTGTTAAGTTGACTAAAGACACCATGTCCATTGCTTTGTAAAGTCTGTTTGGTTTCCCCACATCTTGTTTTCTTGGGGCATTCTAAGTCCTTTTCAGGGTGTTTATGAGGTCCCGCCTGGTGGAGAGAAAGCTCTGGCTGTGTTTGCTTTGGGAATAGTCTGCTGACAGGACGCTAAAGGAGCATGTCAGAGCACGGGGCCCAAAGTGTTTGGGTAAAGAGAAGCGCTACCTCTTGCCACTGAGGAATCCGCCCTTCCTCGCTAATCTGTCACACCTCCTTCCACATAAAATGGCTCAGACATTTCCACAGGCCTGTCAGGGTTAATGCCTGCGGTCAAGGAGGACGAAGTGAGCGATGTCAAGAATAAAGAGTGACGGGATGGATTTTATGGAGTAAATGCACCCAAAATTGATTTGTCTTTTTTTTAAAAACTTTATTTGAAGCAGTCTTATATACAAAATTTATATATATAGTTTTCTGCATAGGTTAAATAATGATGAAATGAATGCATGAAATACATCCCATGATGCCGCCCACCAAATAAGAGATGAGAAATAATAAGCTGATCTCAGATGTAATTTTTAAAATGAGGTATAAATGGATAATTCATTTTTACATTTTTCTTATTATATTTTTTTGTGAACCCTAGCTTTTTTGTTACTTTGATATGCAGGTAAGTTCATTTGATTTTTCGGCAGGACTGCAGTTTTATAGTCCAATGTGTGTTCCATGTTTGGGTGCAACAGCCGAGGGTGTCACAGTCACACGTGTGTAAAGGTTGAACACGAGAAGGGGGAGGCGCTGCAGATGTACAGGCGGTGGGAGATTTAGCATGGCCTGTCGAAGAACTAATTCCTGTGCTGGCGTTGGAGCGCCTCAGCTCCACCATAGCTCTGATATTCAGATTTGGGCCGGTCTGCAATGTGGGTTTGGAGATACTCTTTGGCTGGCTCCTCCCTCCTTCTATTCAAGGCCTCGCCACGGCGTTTAAAAAAGGAGATTAAGTTTCCTCCAGAAAGCAAAGCTCCTTAAGGGGGTATCTGTGTGCCTCTCAGCCGCCTGGTCAGTGAGGGATGCAGGAGGGGGGCCTCATGGTGAACCGCGCTGGAACAGAGAGGGCCGTGGGGTGAGTGACACGTAAGTGACCCGACACCCACCACAAGGGGCTTCACTCAGTGATCATCTGAAATGTCAACATCAGATTTTTATGTGTTTTCTTTGTGTTGTCATATTAACTCTTTATGGTTGGAGGGCTTTGTAGCATCTCACAACTGTGTCATCCTCCACAGTGACATAACTGTGAGGTTAGAGTGAAGTCCACAGTTGGCGCTCTTCACATTTTGGTCCCAATTCTGGAGAAGAGGCTGGACAATAAAATTATTTTGGGATGAAAATTAAAATGAACAATTGAGAGTTGACTGAATTGCACCTGCCATCACCATGACCCGCTGACTGTCACATCTGAGTTCCCTGTTTAGAGTTTAGCTGTATTAAGTACAATTTAGCTCCCACTGGTGCCACTTAACTCATGACAACGACGCAGTTCATCTATCAGATCCAAACTTTCAACACAACCACAGCTTCACTGGCCTTTAAAAGCTATGCCCCATAAGCTACAGGTTCTCTGCCAACTGAAGCGCGATGGTTTCAAGATGAGACCCAACAAAAGTAACAAATCAGATTAGATAAATCAGAACATTTCATCAGTTGTAACTGAAATCTTCACTTATTTTGCTGACAGATGGATAAATTCAGACCATCACTTCACCATCTTGACAAAGGTAATAAAACGGATATATAACTCACACAAACACACAATGAACCAAAAACAGATCAATATTTCAGTCTTTGTCACAATGACAAGTCAATACTACGCAAAACAAACACACCGTCCCGCGTCTCACCATCCAGTCTCTATTCAATCCAAACTTAGACAGCAACACGCCCACAAATGTTTCCCTGACTGAAGATACAGGTGTCTGCCATCTTCTTGTCTAAAGTAATAACTACAATAAAAAAATCATATTTGCAGCATGGCTTGTTAAAACGCAACGTTTATGCTTGGTGCAAGTTTGCGAGGGTGCCGCTACTGTATAAGGGTTACCGGTAGTTGAATAAATCTGACCATATAGTGTAATAACACTGAATAAATGTGTTCATTATAGTTTTGTTTTTTTTTTAAGATGGCAAATCTGGTGGCGGACCAATTGCAGTCCTTAAAATGTATTTGGTCAGTTGCAGTGTGTAGATTAAAATAGATTTTTCTTAACATTGCACGTTTTCTTTGACTAGACAGTGTTATTACAATGACAAGAGCTGCAAGACTAAGCAATGTGATGATGATGCTATTGGCTAAAGTGTTTGTCCCCTGAGTCATAAAGTACAAGACTGGGGACTCGAAGAGATTTGTTTTTACTGATATAAACAAAGTAATTAATACATGTAAATAGAGAGATTAGAATCATGTATAGACTTCCTTTACCAGGAGACGTTTTTCACCAGTTCTAGGTGCGAGACATAGTACAGTGTGATGGCAGGACCAAAACATCCATGATGACCAGATGAAATTGGACTGAGGGATGGAAAACGTATGTTTCAAAACTTCAGAATCAAAGCACAGGAAATGTTGTTCTGTGCACTTTATGCAGCAAATTCTTGACTCTTAAGATTATGGATTCATCAGATTGAACTTCAGTTTGACCAACCTGGTGTCAAATATTAACATGTGATTGATCACAATTAATTTATGACAAAACCAAATGAACTCTTGACTGACTTTTATCAAGTCCCACCCCTGTAAATTGCCAGCTTGTTTAAAGTTTTCATTTCGAAGACACATGTATTCATTGTGATTTAATTCGGGTTGAATGAATACTGTCCAGCCCAGAACCACTTCTCCTCCTCCTCATCGAATCTGTTCCTAACTGAGAATAATCTCAAGGTTCCCTCCTGGTTTCAGGTTCATTTATGACTGAAGGTCCTGCTTTGATGTGATCACAGTAACTTATTTCATCCATTGCTAGAGAGGATGCACACTTTGATAGTTATTGTACTTATTCTAAGTTCAGTTCCGTCCCAGTCTACTTTGATCTCCCCCAAAGGCCTGAATGAAAGAAAGCTTGTTTCGAATATCAATACTGCGATGAGAGGGTTGAATGGCAGCGAAGAAATCAAACGTCTTTTGTGGCCCAGCTAAAACACCTTATCTGCTCCATTCAGCAGCGGCGTGTCCTGCGAGGCGCGGATCACCGTGGGACTGGCGGGTCCTGCCAATATCCCTAATGGCTCCTAATTCCACATTAATGCAGTCTAAATGAAGTGTCAAAGGAAGATTGATCTGCTGAGGGCGCTGCTGAGATGAAGGTTGTTCTCCCCGGTCGGCGCCTCAGTAGACACCTGGTTACCCTTCGGATCGCCCTGGGGGACTCATTTAAAAACACACACACACCCACCTGTCAGGCCGGTTATGTGTGCACATTCAAGGCGTCTTAGATATATTTAAATACTGTGACTGAGTCAAAATGAGTGAGTCATTTTCTGTGATTCCCCCTAAATAAATGCTCACAGGTGGCGGGATATGGAGACGTCCTGTCTCTAATGTTTTGAAGATTGTCTAATATTTGCTAGGCCGCTTTAGAGGACGCTACATTTTCGTCATGTTCTGTTGTCTGACAGGTGCAGAGGCTGGATAATGCCGCCAGTGGGAGACTTTGCAGGGAGCTTAAACACAACCAGTCCTCCTACTGTACATATCTAAACCCCCATTTTACTCCTTTCCATTAGTAATTCTTGGTCACAGAAATGGATTTTTACTCACTGTCAAGTTTAAACTGCTACTTTTCCTGTATGCTGAGTATTAGGCTAATCGTGTACTAATTCTACTTCCTCTGTGCCTGTCATACACACAGGCAGCCACTTCTGAGGAACTTTATTTCCTTTCCACATTTACAGTAAAAGTCTGAGCCAGGTCGAGACGTAACACCAGATGGTTTGATAAAGTTAGAGGAGGGAAAGAGGTCAGGAGAGAGGAAAAATGATATATATAGATATATACAGGGGTTGGACAAAAGAATGGGAACACCTACACCGACACCAACACAGCTAAAAATGTCACATATATGTCATATAAAATAATCTAATTATTTTACAAGTCAACTTCATTTTCCTTTTTTCTTATTTCTTTTTTTCATTCATTGTTGACATTTATGTTTTAGTTAAATTATTGGGTTATTTGGACTTTGGGTTGGGTTATTTGAACTGAAAAACAAAGGTTATCAAATTTCATCTAATTTATTTTATCTTTCGTTATCCATTATGATATCCAATCCTTAAATTGAAAATGTTCAGATGTTTATGATATATGTTAAAAATCATGGCAACACATGGTTTTATATTGTTAAAAAATAGAATACACTTGTTTGCTCATTTTAATATTTTATGCTACAATTCTTTCTTACAGTTGATACTTTTCTATATACTTTGTTTCACATGCAAAATGGTAAAGATGTTGTCACAATATGCCAAAAAATGTTTTGATTTTCAAGCAACTTTTTTTTTTAACTGAAGTGTGATGCATGCTATCTATGAATTGTTTGGGGGAATGCTTGTATGCTTGAATGCTTTGAAAATGATTTAAGAAATGTGGCTAAGTGACTCAGAAAAACTGTAAACAAACAAGGGTTGACATCTTGTTTCTTTTCCAAACTATCGCTTCTGAGCCTTGCAGTTTTTGTGTAGCATCCTTAAATGAAAACACAAGTAACATCCAGATGTGAAACTTCCTGGGTGAAACTCCAGGCAAAAACTGGCCCTGCAAGTCACTTAACGTGGCCCACGAGAGCTCGAACGTAATGATGCAATTTTATTTTGGTTTTGTTTGACCTCCACATTTTCTCTTCTATTTCTGAGCGTCATTAATGGTGCACAGCTGAGACCGATTTGCAATCAATCTTGGTGGCAACTTAAACCTTGTGGTCCCAGACTGCCAGTTTGACTCTTGACCATGTGTTTTGAGCGATAAATTTGTGTTTTTCTATTGAATTGTTTGTGATTATTTCTAGTCATCAACACTTGGGTTCCAACTCCTCAGTATCCCTCACAAAGAAAACGTGATTTTTCAAAATAAAAACTAAATTGAAGCATTCTTAAAAAGCAAAAACAAAATCACCTACAGTGTATCCATTAAGATTTCAGTGGTCAACAGCCTGTTTCCTAACATTATAAACTGATGCAGAAGAAAGTGAATTTGCTGGAAGGAAAGAAATACTGTTATCTTGTGTTATGATTCAGTTATTAAGTAACACTGAAAGGGATGCTGAATTTATTTGAAGGGCAGATTTGACATCCCATTCAAATTCATATGAATTCTGTAAACACAAATTGTCTTTAAAAATTCGACACTCCCGATTTGCAGGGTTGAAACGTGCAACACTTAAGCATGAAGTTAAGCAAGACAGATTCAAAACCACTCTGGTCTTATGAGTTGGGAAATACAGCATCAACAATTTGTCGCTTATTCCTGATATCAACTTCCTGTCTGCAGGTCAAAGGTGTGCTGCCTGGAGAGGAGGGGTCAGCTGCAATCCTACATGATTTATGGTCATGGATGCCGGAGAGCAGCGCCTCTTTCTTACCTATTTAAAGGGAAAAGCATGATGTAACTTCCTTTTTCTTTGAAACGTTTTACCTGTTAAATGTCGACACACTTTTCTCAGTTTGTCAGCATATTCACCAGGAGTCAGTTCAGAACTCCTTTGGTCCCAGACCCTTCATTGCTTCATTTGAAATCTCACAAAGCGAGGTGACCGCGCCTCTCTCCCATCGAGCCTCCTCACATGATGGAACTTCATGGACGATGTTCCGTGTATTACTGAGTTAGTCAGCTGCTGCCGCACACGTGTCCACGCTGAACATGAGCACGTTGAACATGAGAGCCAGCAGAGCCCAGGATGAGCCTCACAGGTGACCAAGAAGATTGCAGCATGCGAGTCGGTGTCACTTTGATTAACTCTAATGCGGGGCTTTCGGGCTCATGCGGTCAGGTTAATGAAACTCAGTGAGAAGGTACTTTTCTCTGGTTCCTTCCCCACCAGGAAGCTGCGGGTGATGGGATAAGGTTGAGTGAGTCACTCCCTCAGAAGCCCTCCACACTGGAGGGGGATAGTTTGCTTTCATATTTTGGAACTCTGTCCTCTATTTAATATTCATTTGTTAGGAAAACCATTTTGCATAACGTTTATTAATGCCACAGTTTAATGGAAGTAATGAAACTCTGAATTCAAAGGTAGGATGAAGCTTTTGTTGCCGACTACTGTGATGAATGTTTGTCAAATGGTGCGCCTCCTTCTGTTCATTTATTTGAGAAATGTTCTGCATTTATTTGACTTTTTTCCGATTTGAAAAAAAAAAAAAAAACAATTTTGCTGCTGCCATTTTGAATCACGTCCTTCATCTTCGATTGGGTTGATGGGTTCCCTTTTAAATTGATTCGGAGTAAAACCACGGTCGTCATGGTGTTTCCATGGATTGCCAACTACGGTCGTGACACCAGCGCTCCAAAGCCCTGCGAGTCTTCCTGCGTGCTCTCTCTTTCTTCGCTGACATATAAGTAGGGCACAGTAGAGAATAAGCGGCACAATTGGGAGGCATCCTGTCGCTTTAAGAGGGAGACCCATCTAATCTTCCCCGATCCACTCAGGCCCCGGATTTATACATTTCCTGCAATCTGGATTCTCAAAGCGGGTTGATTTTGAGAAAGTGTGTGTGTCTGTGCATGTTTGTGCGGAGAGAAGTGTCGCACTGGCGAGAGGTACTATTTGGGGGGGGGTAGTGGTTTGTTTGTGCTGTCCTTTAGAAAAAGAGCTTACGGGTTCAGCAGAAGAAATGCGGGGAGCTAATGTGAAGATTTAGGACTTTCTCCGAAGCTTGGCCTCGTCTAAGCTCTGTTTGCTTGAGCCGTTTGTGAGGTCCTGCTCACACTAAACCCAGATTAATATTCCCCCCATATCCAAGCAGCCCAGACACCGGCTCCCGGCCTCGCCGTCCTCCACACCGCCCCCCCCCTCTTCTTCCTGCCTTTTTCTGGCCGTGATCGTCTCCCTTCTCTAATCCAAGTCCACCGCCTCTCATCTTGCTCTTTATCTCCTCTAAGTAAGCACCTTTCTCATGGCTTCTTTCCATGAGGAGAAGCCGCAGGAGTAGCGCAAATATGCCCCCCCACCCCTCATTGCTTGCTGACCCCTCTGAGGTGTTATTATCAGAGTGACTGCTAAGCTGCGAGATTGCTTTTCGCCAGGTTCACCGGGGGAAAGCAGGACGGGCTTTAACGGTTTAGATTCCCCCAAATGAACACAAAGAAGGGGCACTTATCGGCATTAGCCAATATCAAAACAACCACCGCACAAAATTTCAATATTCTGACCAAAGTTGTAGACAAAAGTAAGTAGACTAGAGAAAAGTTAGCACAAGCCCAACCAAAATTGTTTAGTGTTTCCCAAACACTTTCCATTTATCATCAGATGACAGGTCAAAGATCACAAACATTAATGATTTTTCAAAATTATGTTGTCCATCTTGGTGTCCGATAGGATCATTGATGTTGTTTCTTTTTGCAACCTGTATGGCAGGTTCATGTGTGGAATCAGCTGCAGTTACAAACAGCCTGTTAAAGATGTGTCAACATTTTCAGACTGAGGTTATTCAGACTGTTCAAACCCACCACCTGACCTCTTTCACACCTAAACCCTGGGATTTTGGTCATTATTCTCTCAAAGAAATGAAATGTAACTGCTTTTACTAATACAAGGCTTGAGAGTGAATTGTCATAAAATGATTTTTTTTTTAATACAGAACTGAGACAGTCAAATTGACTTGCACAAAATGGATCTAAAATAATTGATATTCTAGTGATCTTGGAAACTCAGGTCATATTTCTGTAGTGGTTTCTACCATAGTGCGATCGTATAAAGGATACAAGAGTAGCAACCTTCTGTTTTCAAGCATTGAATTGAACCTATAGCAAGACCTTAACTTACACAGCCAATGGAAAGCAACAGCAAAACAACCACACTTTGGTTACTGGAAAAACAATGGCATCAAAACTGGATGAGCCTAATGAGAGTGGGCCGTGACATGTCAAAAAGCTGTAGGTAACAAACGTGTGATGAGATCAAAACAAGCTTGTGGGTCAAGAGGACGAACCTGTTCACACAATTCTAAGAGGAAGACACGACCATATAAAGAATACCCTCCCATAATGTTCAGCAGTCACAAACACTGTGGGATTTCTTGCTTAAAAAAATGTTTGTTAGCATCGTATTGATAGTTAAAGCTCTCAGCATAAGGTTCTGTGTTCAAATCCAGCTCTAGACCTTGCTGGGTGGAGTTTGCATGTTCACCCTGTGCCTATGTGAGTTTTCTCCATGTACTCCGGTTTCCTCCCACACACTCACAACGCAACTGATGATGCATGTATGTATAGTCAAGGGAATGTGAATTGAAATTTATGCGTAAAAATAAAAATTCCTCTCAGGAAAAAAGCATTGAATAACGTGTGGAACAGTGAAAAGACACCTGCTGACAAAGTCACCAGATTGTCCCCAAAAAGCCCCTCTTCTTCTTCTTTTCTTCTTCTTTCCTCCCATCTGGATCAAGAGTGGGAGAAGAATAACAAATGCATTTTGAGCCCAGAGAAAAGGGGATGAATTTGGCGTGCTAAACAGGCAGGCTAAACCCATTACCTAAGTGTTCTTTATCTTCCCATATGCTTTTGTTGTTTAATCAGCTTTGTATCTCCCCAAATCCTGGATTGAGATAACAAACAAATGGATGAGCTCAGACACAGAGTAAGAAAGCCTTTTTGCTGGCATCTTAGAGGCCATTCCTGGAGCTGCTCAGTGGTCAGAGCAGGAAAAAAAAAACCTTCAATTGGGTCACTTTTTTTTCTGTAAGTGCAACCTTCACCCCACCGACTGTGGGAAATGAGCACAGATGCAGAGTCAAACTATTGCAGACAGATTTGCAATCTTTGGCTTCAACTTTCCGCGATTCTTCACGTGAAAAGAAAGATCCAGCTTATCTCTGCCGTTCAAAAGCCACAGAGAGTTGAAGTGAATAGAGAAGAGACTTTACTGCCAACGTGGTTGTACAACAGCCACAGGAACTTATCAGATTTAGTCAGAAATAAGTCCTTTGTTGCTCTATTTTACTGCAATGCAACTGGAGCCACATAAGAATCCAAACTCACTGATACAATGTATTCCAAGCCAAGAAATCTCCATGCTACAAGTTGCATTTCAGTGGATGTTTCCTGGGCTACACATTCACCAACACAGCGTCGGCCCTGATAATGCACTATACGTTCACAGCGTCATTTCATAATCACTGTGGGACTAATAAATGTCATGTAATCTGATCTAATGAATATGAAGCCCTTTCAATAATTAAAGACTACAATTCCCATACAACACTGCAGCAGTTTAAGAATCAAAGGATTGAATCAACTACATATTCTCGATTCCCAATTCTTGTCGCTGGGGCAGCAGTCCAAGCAAAGAAGCCCTGACTTGCCTGTCCTAGTCTAGAATATTACTGAGATGTTACCATGACAAGTGAGAGACAGAATTTCTCTTGTGAGTTAAGGCGCGGGGGAGTCAAAAGTTTGTGTTTCATCAGCAAACTGGCTCTGTAGCTTCTGTATTTTGTAATCAGCAGACTGATATCCTACACTGTTTTTGACCAGTATTTCATGTCATGTCAATTATAGACTAAACAAGAATAATAACAATAACAAAACGTTATAATATAGCATCTGCCAGAACACAAAGTGCGTTACGGACAAAGTATAATTTGATAGAACATGAAAAAGGCCCATTTATGCTCAATATATGGAACCGGATATGGACATGGCCTTCTGTCAATGTTCTGCGTTCATCTCGTCCATATTTCGCCACCTTTCCACAAAGTTTCCAAAAACGGGCCAAACGGAACAGTACCACTGGAAACCCTGGGGGCAGTTTGCTGTTACTATCCAATAAAAAATACTTCTTCCAGAGTTGCCATGTTGACTTTGGGGTTTGTTGTTAACATAAATTTTTGTCTATGGGCTGCTCCCCCCGGTTGTTATATTGGTGAACAGCAATACCAACGCAAGGAAGGCATGGAAGTAAGCCAAAACCCAGGGTGATGTGCTGCCGTCTGATAGAAAAAGTTGAAAGTCTCACTGGTGGTTACTGCACCAGTTAGAGGAGTGACGTTTCTTTTTGACGTCAGTGATGAGAGGGTTCTAATTATGCGAAAACATCTGTTTGTTTTAAGTTATCTTTTTAAATAAAGCAAACAGTTATTTACAACTGTTATTTACAATTGATTTTGACTCCACACCAGTCTTTCTTCTCCTCTTTTTCGGAGATTCACTAGTGGCGCACAGCTGGGACCAAACTGCGATCAACTGCAGCAGCTACAGTACGTGTGCTCTACCACCTGGTCTCATGCTCATATGCCAGATTGTCCGGGCTTTGCACTAATAAAAGCCTCTGGGCTACTCCTTGTATTGTGAACTCTTGACATTGTTTTTTTACTTGTTGGATGTAGGTTTGTACCCTCTGAATGTATTGACTTCTGTGTGTGTTTTCCTGGGATCTTTCAGATCTTCTGCTTCCTTGGTTGTGTTTGTCCCCAGTTTGGTAGACTTTTGATCTTTTTGGACTCCCAGTGTTTCGTATTGTGATGCCGTATTATGGAGTTTTGGATTAAATTGTAGAACATTGTGACGCTTTGCTCAGTCTTTTCTATCAACATTTGCATTTGGGCCCTGACTTCTTCAGTAACCACTCAAAGTGAGGCTCTAGTGAAAGTGAAGACACCAAGATTTCAGCCTATGCCATTGTTTTTTGCTGCTGAAGTATGGCGTTTGGCCTCCCATGAGAAGATCTCAGCAACAATGTCAGTTGCTGTCTGACTCTTTTAGACAGTCTATTACGTAGATTATCATGACACTACTGAACCAGTCTGTGTTCTAGTCAGACGTTGCCTTTGCATGACGCCAGTGTTCACGCCGGAGCTGAGCAGCAGGAGTGAAGACTTCATGATGACTCAGCACACATCACTTGTCAACTCTTTGGCGGCTCAGAAGTTCTTTTGAGTGACAGCCCAAACCATCTTTGACAGGAAGAACGAGGCGCAGAAACAATGTTGAGAGCAGAGCGAGGGACGATGGGAGGCGGCTGTGGATGACCTCGATGTGCATCTCACAGTTGAATTCCCCCGGGCTGGAGTGGCTCATCACCCCGTCTTGTTCCCCCCATCAGCTGTGCGCTGGCAGCCTCGCACACAGGGTCCGTGGATGCTGGTGGAAATAGATCTCATTTATTATTGCCACACTTCTTCATCTCGTCCCCGCGGTTCAGCGGGTGCGGCGGCAAAGCACGTCTTCCACCGCCAATGTCACACAATTACCTCTTAACTGCTCAAACAAATAGAGCGACCCGCAGCGTGACATCAAATCAAAACTGTCACAGGTGATTGAGTCTAGTCATCAAGGCCGCTCGCCTGCTACCTGTCAGGAGACACGTGGAAGAATGTGATCGCTGCTTTTTAACAGACCCTGATAATGTATAAACACCACCCCCCGCACCTCCTCTCATATTAAAGCTGGGCACAGGGTGTAGGTGCCCTCCTTTTCAGCGGCTCCGCTTCCTCTCGGGACAGGATGGGGAGAGACGGCTGTGGATAGAGTAATGATTGGGAAAATGATAGAGAGGAGATTGAAATTTCCATCCCCTCTGAACCATGGCGGCTCTGCTCCTCAGAAGACATCAGCTGCTAATGGACTGAGAGCTCACACTTTTGCATTTATTTCAGGAGGTTCCAAACTCCAGATACTCAAAGTGAAACAGTAGTCCGAGGAAGGAAGTGCCATTTTAGGTTAACTCCGCCGAAACAGCCTTTAAAAACAATTGTTGACAAGACGGTCAGACAGACAAAACAGAGGACGAATCCAGAGGACAAGTAGGATGTAATGATGTCATCATTGTGTGATTCAAACAGGGGAATGACACAGTCAACAGACACGCTCAGCGGCTCGGTACAGACGAGCGTGTGTGACACTGACAAATAGAATATTTTAGAAGACTTAATCAGAGGAAATGGGGTTTGGTCTGCTGGTGACACGTGTCCCGCTCCAGTGCTCAGGAAAAGAAAAATGATTGCTTCTCTCAACGGCAGCCCCCTCCCTCACCAACGCAACCACCACCTTGTTGTCTCTGCCGCCAGACGTCTGCCCTGAGAGGTGAAGTAACAACAGAGAACGTTTTAGATTTGAGAGGAGATACTGACAATAATGATGTTTCCCAACTACAAATATACAGTCAAATGAAGTGTTAGTGAAGTCACTGCTGGGTGAATCATTGTGCACTGCGTAAAGTGAAGTGGCTGCAAAAATGGAATTGGTTTTCGACTTCCATCTCTATCACGTGACCATGACAGACTTGAGTACTTTTACTACCGGAGTCCAAAAATCATCAAAGCTATGCAGCTAAGAGTTTTTATCGTTCAAATAAATTCATGGATAAAGAGAAAGAAAATTGAGTTTCAGCATTGACCAACGATGGTGCGCCATTGAAAGGGGTGCTCACCAACTAGGTGGCGCCTCTATGCCATCAGAAGATTTTTGGGTTTAAAACACAAAAGACAAGGAACTCTGTATAAAGGCATAGCTTCTTCGCTGGACTCACAGGAGAGGTATTGAGGAAACAGCAACTGCGGCTGAAAAATCTGTGACTATCAATGACAGTCACAGAGTCAGCCATGGGTGTTGGTTGAAAGAAACTACAGTGAAGAGAAAAAAGAAAGTGCAATTTGTTAATTACATGAAGTTATTTCATACAGTGTAAAAAAAAAAAAAAAAAAAAAAAAGAGTCGGAAAAACACATTCATCATGCTTTTGTGTTCTGGCCCTGGCAGTGCCACCAATAGCTGCATGGTAAGCAAAGGAGAGTGGTGATTTTGTGCCTGAAGTCTAGTGGCCCCATGTCTGGTATGAATCATGGTGGGGCCGCGCCGCTGTCACAGCAGCTGCAGATCAATGATAATTACCGCCTTGACATGAGTACGCTTATTACTGAACAGGATCAGAGACGGGGGACTCGGCTGCGCTGGCCTTAGGGCCCGATCGATAGTCCAGGAATAATGGCTCTCTGGGGCCCTAGATTGGACTTTCCCACTAAACAAGCCATTACAGCAGCACGCATGACAGCTTAGGTCTAGATATGCGTCCTAACTCTCCTTCTCCTGGAGGCTTCTCTCTCAGAGTCCACCTCCGTACGGCTCCCGCATGCCTCACTACTCAATCTTGTCGTGCTGTGTTGTGGGCAGGCGAGACGCACGCCTCTGGCCCTGAGACGTGTTAACCAGAAGTGAGTGATTTGGGAGAGCATGCTGCTGCTGCTGCTGCGACACAGCGTGCTTCAGTGCAACAACGCGCCAGCGAGAGGCCCTTGAATGTGACCTAATGATTGCCATTCAGCTTGGAGATCAAACACGGCTGCTGCGGGTGTATAAACACACTGACACACACACAAACAAAATAAGCACATCACTGAGTATAAGCAATTCTGATCCGTCTATGGCAGCCCTCATCTTCTTTTCTCTTTGATTTCTACCATTTCCCTCCTCCAGATCCCTTGTTTTTTTTCTTCCCCTCTCCTTTTTTAATCCGGTCACACCTGTAATCGGGCTCTGCGACAGGAAACTTCACAGAATCAATTAGTCCTCGCCTCATCCCGCAGCCAAGACGATTCCTCTCGACTTGAGCCGCAAACTCCTTCTATCAGGAGTCATTCTGCCTGCCTAACACCCAGACTCCTCTCTCCTGAGCCCGGATAGGTTTGACTCTAAGCCTCTAAAACGTTGACAACCCAAAGCGCCTTTCTCTCAGCAAGCCCTAACCGCCTGCCTCACCATGGCCCTTCCTTCCCTGCCATCTACTCTCTCGAACCTGCTAAAAACAGAAGGATTTGTTTTCCTCAGCCGCAGCCGACGATAATGATGATGCTTCCTGGTGTTTCATCCACGATGAAATAAACATTTCCTCGCAGAAAGACCTTCTCCCAGACCTTCTGCCAGAGCTGGAGGATGTTCAAAGGACAAGCTTCACGTCCAAGGTGCTATAAAGAGTTTGAAAAATCCCAAACTCAGCTGCTTCCAAGAACAGGTCTCTTGAGTGCCGGCTGGAACAAATAGAACATTGAGGGGTCATATTTAATCCCCGCCCCTGCCTTTTGTATTCAGATTAAAGACTAAGGGGGATTTGCAGCAGTCTGGAGTCTCTTGTTAAAAGACTGTGTTCTCCACTTAACCTGCAATTTACCTGTCACTTAAACCCGCCTCGCTGATCATCCACACCTCAGAGAGTGAAAGAGGCTGTTTTGTTTTTTTTTTTGTCTGTTCCTCTACTCAACGCTGAGGTGTTATATTCTCTCGGTCGAGTGGAGGTGGCCGACAGATGTTGATTGAAGAGCCAGTACTTTGTTGAAAGCACAATTATTAGTCCCGGCTCGCTGGTTTTGCAGGAGGACTGGTGTCAGTGTCACACACATGTTGCTTTCACTCACACGACATGTTGAAGTGAATGAGCTGGGCCACAAGGAGTATATATTTCGATTTACCAGTCAATCCACCTTCCAGAAACTTTCCCTCGCGGTTTGAATCAGAGAATCTGAGGAACCTCTGCTCCTTCACATTGAGAGAGCCATGTTGAAGTGGCTCTGGTGTTTGGTTCTCAGAAGAGGCCTCTTTGTTCCACACCAAGGTACCAGGATGCCTCTCAGATATCTTGGGAACGCCATGGTATTCCCCAACATGAGCTATATGAAGACTATTTGACTTTTTAATGTTCATTTTTAATGTAAGTCCAACAGAATGGCAGATGTGGTTAGTGAGAGTAAAGGTGAGGTGTAGGACAAGCTGGAGAGGTGGAGGTAGCAGCTGGAGAGGAACGAAGGTCAGAACCAGGGCAGAATGCATGTGTGTGAGTCAGAGAGAGGGAGGAGGGTCAGTGAAGAAAATACTGCAGTAAAAAAGTCATGCAGAGTGACGGACAAAGATTAAAAGAGGTGAAGAAGAGAGCGCAGGCAGGGTGGAATGCATGGAGATGACTGTCAGGAGCGATCTCCTGACATCACAGAACAGTGGAAGCTTGAGGGAAAGGCACACTCTATAGCAGGGGCACTTAACCTATCTGATCTCGGGACCCACCTTTCCCAGAACAAATGGGCCCCGGGGCCCATTCAAGTAATAGAACTGATTCATTACTCCTGATTTCATTTGTGATCAACAACCATATTTCATGTACTTACATGTGAACAAACCAAAACCTTGTGAAATGACATGAAACCATGTGATCATTGCAATGATATTTGAATAAAATAAATATGATAAAATCATGTCTAAATATTATAAAATAAAAATAATGCATTTTATTTCAACTCCAAAGAAGATATTGTCATAAAATGTCTAATTTATTTTCAAAACTGCGTCACCAGGTGCTTTCATGAACAGTTTTTACCGTTGAGGGGGTGGCATCACTTTCATCATTTTCCTCTTTTCAAGAACTTCTCCATAATTGTTAACTATCACAGATTTGCAGCTGTCAAGTCAATTCAGAGTACGTTCACACTACTGCCACCATATGTGGAAATTGTCTCAAAATTGAGCGTCTTGAGGCCAAAGGTGTAAAACCCAAAACTTTTTGCGGCCCTCTTCGAGGCGCTTGCGGCCCAACCGTGGGCCCTGGCCCTATGGTTAAGAATCACTGCACCGCAGAACAGTTGTAAGACCTGATGTAACGTAGCTCTGACACAAAGCAGAGTTGAAGATGCTCTGATTTCTATTGGGAATGATGAGATTGAGCAAGTTCAGAACCGAGTATCAGAAGGACACCTCTCATACCGAGATTTGGCGATAAAGATAGGGAGGCCAGACTCGGATGCTTTAGGCACATGGAGAGCAGAGAAAGGGAGCCTGTAGGACAGGAGGACATGGAAGGGAATGGTCAGATGGAAGGATATAAAAGACAGGTGGAGGTGGAGGAGGCCAACTTGCTGTGACAGGAAACGGCAAAGAAGAAGAAGTGATAAATCAGAGCATAAATTGATGCCTTCATCTTCCACATACCCGGCTGTGAAAATCTGACCTTCTCCTACCTCCTATAACTTTCTCAGAGTGATGAATCTCCCCAAAAAACCGAGTCAAGGGAGTCAATAAACCTGCCACCATTATTCCACCATGGCGTATCATTTCATTTCTGTGAGTCGTCCCGCCGTCCGCCGAGTGACCATAACCCTCCTCCTAAATCTTGGGCCTGTGGAGAACCTACGAGGTCCAGAACAGCCGTAAAAGCCGACCATTCATTTCCACCCCGCAGCAAAGAGGAGTAATGGTACTGATGCTGAGACTTTATCACTCACTCGCCGACTGCCAAAGCTCAGTGAGCCACTTCTGGCCTCTTTTTTTTTTTTTTTTTAAACACCATGTGCAAATGCCCCGGCAAACAACTGCACCGCTTTTGACGGAGCTTTACACAAGTCTTTTATATATGTCCTTTAATCTCCACTAAACTATCCTACTGGTTCTAACGCCGCGGCGTATTAGCCTATGTCTTAAAACTTAAGAGTTTATCAGCGAGCGCTAAATTTAGACGCTCTTACTTAAGACTCGCCAAGCTGCGACTTTAAATTATAAACCTTGGAAATCACAACAAAAGGATGAAAAGTTGCCTTTTGTTTTTATAGTTCTTTTTTTTAATTGAGGCAAGAGAGATGAAAATATAATCTGGAGTAGCTGTGAAGGCAGAAGGGAAGTTTTATTTCTCCATGCCAAAGGAGATCACTGTCTTCTGCGCTTAAAACATTTACATACATTTCTCTTCCTTCTATCACCCGCAAGACTTTTCCTTTTCGCCAACAGATCCATCCAAGCCGTCAGCTCTGTTCCCGCTGTGGCGAATTCCAAACTTAAAACCCATTACTGAGATATCAGCCCTCACATACTGCAGTCTAATGACCTCATTTACCTATGTGTCAGTCCTGTCAGTAACCAGAGGCTCTGTCAGCTCAGCCGCCCATGTCCGAGGGTCCAGACGGCTCAGTGGCGTCGCCGGAGCACACCTCCTCTCAGCCCATCAAAAACAGGATAGAAGTGAAAATATGTCAAGGCAAAGTGACTGGGGACACAGAGACTTTGGAATAGAGTTCTTGGCATTTCATCTACCATATCCACTCTATTAGTCAGAGCGGTGCAGTCAATCAGGGCCCCGTTTTGATACGAGAGGCGTCGGGGGAGTAAAGTGGGCCACCGCAGAAACGTCTGCAGTCACAGCTTGGCTATTCCAGCTCACACAGAATCAATTTGTGGAGTTGATGTGTATAGAAATGGATTAGGGCCGCACGGATCCAAACATGGTCCTCGTGAGCCGCGAAGGTTGCGACGAACATGCGCGGGTAGGTTAAACTGGAGAGGGTCAGAGCCGCCCTCACACACACACACACACCGCCGGGACCCCCAGCTGAAATGATTTGGTAAATACGGAAGGGGCCCCCTAGGCCGCGCCGGCCCCCGGCCCTCTTTAGGAGTGGATAATTGACTTCTTTCCTCCTTGGTAATTCATCGCTTGCATATGCCACCTAATACATCAGATGAAAACTGCCCTGGCCCTCATCTCCCCCGACACACCTGCCTGAGGAATGAGCGCCACTGGCATAAAAAAATGGGAGCACTTCCAGATCTATGAATGAATTATGTCTCCTAAATACCTTGAGCAGAAGCAACTGTCAGTCGGCGCCCGCGCTAATCTGCTAGCAAATATGACCAGCTCTGCATTAAAGAAAGGAGGGAGCACGACTGCAAGAGAATGAGGCGAGAAATGAAGGATCAATCCGACCCTTGAAATGTGGCGTCTGAATCAGCGTGGACATTTGCACATTTATCAGCAGATGGGAAATCCTCCCCCTTCTGTCATTTCAATACCAGCCCTTGTATTGAATTAGATTGGGATTATTCAGTCAGGACAGAGATATCGTTTGTTTAACAACGGCCCAGTCAGCAGAGTCTCAGGGAATTAGAAAGATGTTGCTTAGAAGGACACTTTGGAGGTTAGGTTTAAATGATAAAAATAGATTTTGACTGAGGAAAGTGGGAGGGACAGAGGACTAACAATATATACATATATATACAGTGTTTTATCTCCATATAGGGGTCAAAGACGTTGCATCCTTGCTATTGTTCCTTCACGCGCTTATTCCAGAATGTAGTTTATTACCTGAGGGAATTTTTTTTTTTCCAAGCGGCGGCTACCAGACAATCTGACGTTAGTAGGCGGGTCAGGAGCAAGAGGAGACCCAAGGACACGTCGGCAGAGCAAAGCAGTGGTCAGGAGTTATCACACAATTATACATAGCAGTAACATTGCTACTCAGTATCCAAGGTCCAGAGATTTTAAAAGAGAGACTGGCTTTTTCTGTCTTTTTTTCTTACACAAAATACTGATAAATAGAATGAACTAGCACTATTCACTTTGAGAGTGAATTAATGGAGAGTCCAGTTTCAGCAAACAACAGTTTAAAGCGCAAACGTAACAAGGTGAAGAAAAAAAGTGTGACTTTATAATGTTGATAATATGCAACTGCCTGGATTTTAACTCAGATGAGCAGTTCATGACACAGGAGTGGCAGGTGCTCAAGGGCATGATGGAGACTCAGGTGAGCAGACTGGTCTGGTTCTGGGGGCAAAACAACAAGTGTTAGGGCAGAGAGGTTGGAACCAATGACCAGTGCGTGGTTTTGTAGGGGTCCATGATGCAGACAAAGTTGAATGGTATTAGTTCTGGGAAATGTAATTCTCTAACCCTTGGATGCTGGAGGATCAAGGCATTCACAGAGGGAATGTCCCCCAACATATAGTAGTCAGCGATACTGACCTCCATCACTCTTGGTACAAATTCCATAATGCAGTGTAAAAGTTAGAGTGACTTGGGTCAAAAGTTCAAATTAATGTTGCGGATTTTGTCAGATTTAGACAAGTAAGTCAGTGCAACGCCTTGTTGACTGAGTTTGATCGTCTTCATTTATAGCAACAATGTGTCCATGTTATTGTCATTCCTCTGTCATTTGGGTTCACGTCTGTGACTAAAGACAAAAGAAGAAGGTCTCACTTTGGATGAAGGGAGATAACAAAACTTGTTGCAACAAAGTTTGGCACCATTTCCCAAACAAACTTGCAGACGAAAACTGAAAGACTTGCAGAGCAGAACTGCAGTTTGGCGTCCACCAGACACTGCGCCACCAAGAGAGACTTGCACACCATAACCACGAAGATGAACGGCTCACCTGAGGCTGCGTGTGAATGTCATTGCCGCTCTCTCGTGGTCAAAAGCAGTACTGACAACGTATTTCTTTGCTTGGACTTATAAAAGGTAATTCTTCCTCATTTAAAAAAAAAAAACATTACACAAGAAGTGTCTAGATCATTGACAAAATATATCGTGTTAATGTGATTTATTTGTACTTGTACTTATCTTTTTAAGTTATTTATTTATTTATCGTTGCCACTTTTTTTATTATTATTATTTTAGCCAAGTATTCTACTGTATATATGCTTTTCATACAGATTTGTAGATCCAAAAACATGTCTCTCAAGTACAAAATGAATCCTCCATTACACTCTGTTTCATTCGTCTGCCCAGACGTTCATTCATGGTATTTATTCATTGCAAGTCATAGGAACCATTAAGACTCAAATTACAACTCCCAAAGAAACTAGTGATGCTCTTTTGACAATTTTAAGAGGGTTGTATTCCTGATCTGTGAGTCCATTTTTTGGAAGAAAAAAAAAAACAACCCACTGATATTGATCACTTCATAACCTGTCCGCCCATAGATTCATGCAAGTCAAAATGAATGAAAACTTAAATAACACAAATGTACTTTTATAAAAAATTATCTAAAGATATATAGATCAGGAGCAACTCAACATATCATGCAGGATGTCACAAATGGTACTACATGGACACAAGAGGAAACCAACGGTACCTCAGAGCAGCACTGAAAAACAAAACAAACAAAGAGAAACACATGTCCACTGTTTGGAAAAAGGTAAGGAAAAGAGGAAATAAAGAGCAGACATAAAAATGGTCCTGTCGAGCTTTCACAACAAATAGAACTTTTCCTCTATCTGATCTTTTTCGGTCGCTATAATGTATAGCGTTGCGACGTTTATGGTAAATGTAATGTAAATGTCAGTGGAAATCCATGACAAAGAACAAGATGAGATTGAAATAAGTATTAGAAAAAATGAAAACACGTATATCAGTGAGCACGTACAATTATGTGAACATTTGGGATGAGCGAGGACAGAGCTATATAAATTAATAAATCCTTTACAGACTAACACACAGTGAGTGGCAACAGGGCATCCTTTTTATGGAAGGATTTCTTTGAGCAAAAGAAAAAAAAAAACAACAGAATAGAGTGAAATAAATATGGTGATTCTCTTCGCAGATCAAGATGACCTTATTACTAGTGACTCCATGACATGTCATGCTCTTCATAGAAACTTTCTATATTTGACTCACCACATTATTAAGGCCAGCAGTGACACATATAGTCATGTTCTTATGTTTTATGGGGACATTTCATTGACTTTCATGCTTTCCCCAGCCTCTCATGCTGAACCTAACCATTAAAAACAAATGACTCACCTTTACCAGGAGCTCAACCAAACTTACATTCAGTTATAATGACCTAACCTCAAATTTATTTCTGCAAAAATGTCCCCACAAGTAGGTATTTCCAAGAATTGGTCACAAGAATCCCCACAAGTATAATTAAACACACACACACAGGTTTGTCACACCGTCTTTGTGAGGTCCGTTCCTTGCCATAATGCTTTCCCCAGCCTCTCACCCTGAACCTTCTCATCCAAAGCAAATGGATAACCTTAACCAGGACTGCTAACTAAACATAAACCTACTCATAATGACCTTGTTGTTTTGAAGTAATGGGATACTTCAAACTAGGATAGATATGCTTAAAGGCACACACACACTACCAGACAAAGAGTATCTTCCATTCATGAGGTTTGGTCGTGCAGCGTAAGAAGAAAAGCAGGAAGGTGAATGTGTTATCTCATCCTTTTGGCGGTCTGCGATCAGCACTGTGTGTGGACTGCAGATAGACGGTGAGCAAACACAGATGTTGGATCAGTGATGTTTGGATTGATCTGTTGACTGTGATGCCTCTGGGTGCACTTTGATAAGAGGGAATTTTTGGGCCAAAACATTCATCTCTCTTTCTTTCCTCTCATAAAACATCACCAGCTGTTGGGCTATGATTGACATACACCACGAAACTCAAGTTTGCTCTGATTTTTCCATTAAATTTTAGTCAGTTGACATTTACAAGATGGAAGGTTCTGACTGTTCTTTTTGCTCACAAGAATGCAGAATATTTAGTTTTACAATTTACATGCCACATGTGCCAGAATAAGACTTTAATACTTATCGCACAGTATAGCTCAGTCTTCTGAGTTAAGGAACAAGATACTTAGCACCACTAACAAACACCATTTAGGATGCAGCCCAAAGTATGCAGGACATTTTGTCTGTCCCAGTTATTACACGTAAATGACACTTTTTCAGACACCAGGATCCATGAATTATTCCACAGCTGCCCTCAGTTCAACAGGGGACACGCCCTTGTGGATTCACTAAATGATGAGAGGGTTCAGCAGGAATCACCACAGGCAGAGGAGAACCAACTTCTCACAGACAGGCTGTCAACATTCAGGTACCGTCTCGACACACACAGCCCTCAACTGTGACTCACACAAGTGACAAGCCAAATGATCATGGAGTCCAGGTTATAATGAGAAACCAAGGAAATGAGTTTCCTCCGTCTGCAAGATCAGTCATCTGCAAGACCCTTGGAGTTGAGCCGATGCAGAGAGAATTTTCTGGCGTCTGAGGCCAAAGTATTTTATAATGACTTCAGCATTTGTCATCGGAATCTTTGTCATCAGCCTGAGCACCGCTGCCGTGGCTGGACATGGACTTGTGTGAGCAACTTGCTGAGTTGGTGGGACTGAGCTGCACGCCAGTGGTGTCCTGCAGCGTGTGCTCGCTGGTCTCCATCTCAAACGTGGCCGTCCCCATCCTGACCAGGCCCCACTTCTGGTCCCCCTTAGCTGCGTCGCCCGACTGGGACTGGGGTCTCCGGCTGACCACGCAGCAGGTGGTGAAGAATCCCAGAGCGATGAGCAGCAGGAGCGGCCCGATCACTATCGCCGGGTTCCCTGTTGGGATGAAGGTGCTGAAGGCGAAAGCTCCCACCAGAGTGATGTTGATGCCGGCGAGCAAGATGCAGAGCCCGCAGGCGCAGCACAGAGCCGGGGAGGGCAGGCTCTGGTGACGCAGGGGGTTCTGCTGGGTGGCCTTCTTGGCACACGGTCTGGAAGTCTTCTCCGGCAACGCCATTTCTCCTCAAGCTATGTGAGAACCAGAGAAGGCAAAAAATTATCGCTGTAAGGTTTTAAATCAAATGAGCATTTAATAATAATTGATGTTACACTTAAAATCAGTTCATCATCCCCACAATACAGTTCATATAATAACTGGAAATTAAAGTTTAAATGATTTTAAGTCGAAGCAAAGATGGCGTCAATCAAAAGCATTACAACAGCAACTTCATAAGTCATCAGTGAAAGGAGCAAATAAAGCTAAGTCAGTTTATATTTATTTATTTATTTTTTTTAATTTATTTATTTCGACCATGCCGGTTTAAATAACGAACCACTGAACCAGTGTTTCAAAGAGTCTTCAATATGCTATTCCATGGTGATTATATAATTCTTCATCCAATAAAATCATATCTTTCTCATAAAAGACAACTTTGAACCCTTGTTTTAGGACAACTACATTCCATGAACTCGTCATTCACTCGTCAACATGTACTGCTATCAACCACATGTCCACGTGATTTCAAATGGATTGACAGCAACAGCAACAGTTTCTGAATCTCACTTACTTTACAGCGGAGGATCAGTCGCGTTCGGTCCCGCGGTCTCACTGTGGTCCATGTTCCGAGTGGTGGGCTCATCCAGCAGAAGATGATCAGAGTGACAGCCAGACCATCACGGCTGCGTTACCTATATATTCCACCAGGGGTGCGCCACAGCCCACGCGGTTCATGTGCGGGAGGAGCTTGAGCCAAACTTGTGTGGCTTATCAATGGGGGAAAATGTATTTCAAAGTCAAACATCATTTTTGTTTGGAGCATGAAAAGGGTCTTCCATGACTTCCAGTGTGCAGCTCTTGTGTTTGTGTGTGTGGAACAACTCTCCCACAGCCTGTAACATATAGAACTTGCGACACTAAATGGGTCTCGCCCATAGAACCAAGTCATAAAGGGGAATATCGTGAATGAATGGATGAATGAATGGGTGAATGAAGGAAATTAAATCATTTTCAGGAGTTTCTCAAAAGCTGTCTTCAATACGTTTCTATTATTAGTGTTGTATGTTATTTTAACGTGCGTCATCTCTAATATATGTTGTAATATATGTTTTTCCCCGTTATGTTTAATCTTGCTGGGATTTCTCAACGTGAAGCCTTAATATTCTGTTTGCAGGGTTCAGGTTTTGTAACCTGCTTTTCTTGTCTTAATATATTGTCTCAATATTTCGTTATTAATAAGTCACTCGCTGAGCTGGGGAAGGGAGGGTGAAAGGTTTCTTGTCTAAGGGTTTTTGGTTTGGTATTTGATTTGTTGAGAGTACTTGGAGCCACATTTGGCCAGGCATTAAAAAGGTTTAATAAATAATGATCATCTGTTCGCTGAAGGGCTGTTTGATTAAATAGGTGTAACACTATATTTGCTCATGAATAATACAGCTACATCTGAAATATACGTTGTCACCTATCTAGGCTACTGACTATGTATCATTTAACATTTGTGTTTACTGTAGCATTCACAGAGACTGAGAGCAGCAGCCAGATTGCATTATGGCTTTTTCTCCATACATTAAAAGACCATTGACATCAAACACTAGATTGGGGAAGATGACATTTATTAAAAACTCAGCATTAGAGTGATAAATTTGACAGCGGTTTCATCTCTCGCCTGTAACCACCTCACCTCAGAAACCATTAAAGTTAATGGTGTAAACAAGCACGTCCTTTATGATTCATAATGAGGATGAGGGCTTTAATGTAGCAAGTGGTCGCGCCCTAATGTGGGTTTTCATTCTGGGTAACTCGCTGTCATCCCAAGAAGACCCTTTGTTGCTATAGAGATGCGGTGTCCACGGCAACGGCGCTAATTCAAGTGACGTGTGGTGCACACATTAGCAGGGGTTAAGAGTTAGTGATAAGTGATTAACTGCGGGAATAACACTGACTCCTCACACCCTGTAAACAAACACTCAAAAATACATACTGTTCATCAAATAGTTGGCTTAATTCACCATCAGCAAAAAAAGAAAACAAAATCATAGCCATCATTCCCTTTTAACATCCACAACTCTGTCTACGCTTGTATAAAAATAAATATTATTGGGTAAAATTTCACATTTTCTGTTGCACCACCATTGTTATCCATCCAACCATCCATCAGCTTAAAAAAAAAAACTTTTCATGTCACTCAAAAAACTCAGAGGTATTCTCAAATATGAACAAATGGCAGTGTGTACAGACCAGAACATGAAATAAAAATGTACGACCCAAGTGCCATCATCTGACCCACTGAGACCACATCAAAACATATGGAAAAATAATATTTGATGGATCTAAACCAGCATTTTAAGTGTGTTATGAACAATGTGCTTAACGGAATACACTTGTTTAAGTAGCTGAGGAGGAAGTGTTGATGTTGAATTAAGAATCTGTCCCTTACACCTTCTCGAACCTTTCTAAAACATAAAATACAACTGAGTTATATTTTAAAAACAGTTTGTTGGAAAAATAAAAATCTAATCTATTCAAATGTTTTCCAGCTATTAAAATAATCGATTCACAGTTGGAAAAAAAAGTCAACACGGACGAGGGTCAGCGTCATCTGCTAGAATGTGCCAAATTAAACTCAATAAATGTTTGTTCTGATATGTAAGAGAGAACGCTGAAACGATGTCATTACTGGCAAATAAAAGTCCTTTTAAATTCCAGAGTGTGCAAATACATTCCTGAACAAACCGCAGGACACGAGCCAAGGCCAGTTCTTCCCGTGGTGATAAGACTGGCTACAAGGAAACACCAGGAACAGATAACGTTAAGATCATTTGTAAAACAAAAGCCCTCAGGAGGTCAAGACAAACCCGTGAGGAGGGATGCTTTCAGGCTGCCATGTCGTCAGCTGAAGCGCTAAAGTCCTGGGAACGCATGGCATTGGACTGGGCTCGCCTGCGAGCGAGTCTGGAGTTGGAAGGCGGAGAAAGTCTCATGGAGCAGACGTCAGCTCCGACATCCTCCTGCTGCTCGTCGTGCTGCGATAGCTGCCGGTTAAATGCGATGGCTTCAGCTGCAAACTGGCTCAGATCTTTGGTGCTGCTGTTCCTGGAGCACAGAGAGGGAATTTAAATTGTACATGCTGAATAAAAACTCTGAGAGCAGAATAGTGATTTACACACAAAACCAGAACAAGTGCAAGGTCATTTGAGTTCTTGGCAGGCTGTTTGTGATGAAGTCATTCTGGTGCGAAGAACAGTACAGCTGAGTGCTTGGGTTCCATTAGGATTTTAGATCATCATCTCAAACAAACAGCTAATCCTGCTGTGCTTCTCCACGCAGGGCCTAAAAATGTCGATATTCTCTGCCTGCAAAGAGTCACAACACTACAGGAAATGTGTTGGGTGATAAGACAGCCAGGAAATGAACATGTCGTTCAGCTACTTTGTCACTCTCCAAATGAGGGAGGCCATTTAAGAAAAATTTGGACACTGAAGGTCAAAACGCCACACTTGCACCTCACCTCTGCAGAACATGAGGAGTTGGAAGACCTCTCTCTGGAGCGTTCTGTCATGCAGATAAAGGGAATATATTTAGGAAGTTACAGTGCAAGGCCGTTTTTTTTTTTTCAGGGCTGCAGTGACTTGGTACCCACCCCCTGCACCCATGGGTGCTTGAGGACCTGAGCAGCACTGTAGCGCAGAGTAGCATCTCTGACCAGCAGCTTGGTGATGAGGTCCTTGGCGGCATCTGTGATGTGAGCCCAGTCCTTCTCTGGGAACTCGTACTTGCCCTGTTGAATGCTCTCAAACAACTGACTCTGAGGAGACAAGATCAGCATTAGGATACAGGCAATGAATGAGTACCAATTTGCTGATGTACCTGGCAGGTTCTACATGTTTCTCCACGGTCCCAGCCACAGTCGGTGCCACAGTGTCCTGTAAAAGGGGGACTCCCACTCAGCAGAATGTAGAGAATGACCCCCAGACTCCACAGGTCACAGCGCTTATCATAGAAGGACGCCTCGTCGGTGAAGACTTCCACCACTTCTGGAGCCATGTACTCGGCTGAGCCACACTGCAGGGCCACACATAGACCTCTGGTTAGCTAGAATAGCTTGCACTCATTCACGCAGCAAACTCAGAATTTTAAAAATGTACTTCAGACATGTACATAATGAAACCCTCAAGGTATAACCTCTCCCAAAATAACCACCTCACACCTTCCACAAACAAGGCAAAGCAGTAGAGTGAAATACGTTTATCACAGATTAGCCATCACATAGCAGTGATAAGGGTGGTGAAGAAGGTTGGGTCGATAACAGTAGTATACAAAGTTATCAGAGAACCTCTGTTTCCAAATCTTAAGCTCTAAGGTGGGAATAATTTTTCACTTTTGACATCCAAGCTCAAGGTTCACAAACAAGTTGAACAGCTGCGAGAGAATTACGAAATATGAACTGATGTAAACAGCTTAAATGTGTCGCCTAAGAATCTTGTTTTTTTTCCGTCCAGAACTTTGACATCTTCACTAGTTTTGTCCTTATTTGTGTGCAGTGATACTGTGCTTGCAAGGCAAGTACTGTTGGAAAATATCATTTGGGACAGTAGGTGAGGTTTAGACTCTGAGTTCAATGTGCACAAGGGCTTTTCTTTACATAAATAAGTCAATAGCAAAACTGCAAAATTGGCAAAAGTTGTTTGAAGAAGAGGACCTTGTTAACATGTAATAAACATGTTGATAAGTCAGCGGTTACCGGTGTGGTGAGCTCAGGCGTTGTAATGGGAGTGCAGGCGCTGCTGAGTTTCACTCCACTTCCCAGGTCAAAATCACAAATCTTCACCGGCGACACCTGAGGTGAGATCAAACAATGGTGGTCTGAAACTTGAAAACCCCTTCCAAGCTTTCTTCAATTCTCTTACTCTGTCTGTGTATTCACAGAGGATGTTCTCCAGCTTTAAGTCTCTATGGGCAATACCTGGATCACAAAAGAGCAAAAGTGAAACACCAATTCTCAAATGTTTTGACACCGATTTGCTTTACCTTTTGTGTGTAAAAAGTGAAGCGCTTGTGCAATGTCCCTCACCACTTTACTGGCCTCCAGCTCATCAAAGTGCTTTCGGTTTTGGATGTGCGTCAAAATGGATCCTACAAAACATCACTTAGTAACACTATAGATAAATTGAGTTAAAAAAAATAGGTTTGATCTTACCTCCACGCAATTTTTCAAAAACCAAATAAAAGCAGGAGTTGTCCTCAAAGAACTGGATCAATTCCAAAATGTTCCTGATGAAAGACATTTTAAAAATGAATATCCTCTTTTTAAAACATCCTGTATCTGTAGCACGACAGAACAAACTCACTTGTTTCCTTGACACTGGTATAGCGTCTCTACTTCCCGAAACACTCGGCTCCGGCTGTGTCCAGCGCTCTTCTCAATGATCTATGTCACCAAATGATACATTCACAGCTTGGAAATTAGCACGTCAAATTTAAAGACTTAAATAGGAAGAAGTGTCTCCTCCATCATTCAATATATTTAGAATAACAAAGACACAATGAAATCCCAGGTTAAAATGTAAGTTTATAGGTCTCAAGTGAGAGTCATTGTTTTCAATTTTAGAAACCAAAAATATCATTGTAACTATTATTATAATATTTTTTTCTCACCTTAACAGCAAATTCATTTCCATTCTGGAGACTGACACACCCTTGGACTTTAGCATAAGCCCCCTGACCAAGAACCTCGCCAGTCAGCTTATAGAGATCTAAAGTGCAAACATATCAAGCAGAGTGAGAAGTGCTAGAAACATCATCACATCTGTCAAATATACAACATTGTATTTTACTACCATCAAAAGTGCCTGTGGAGCTATCAGTGGCTCTGGTTCGTTTCTTCTTCTTTTTCTTTGCAGCATCCGGGATGTTAACAGGCTGGCTTTTCTCAACTTCTGAAATGGGTTACAGAAAACAAAAACTTCCAATTAAATAATGTGTATGTGTGTGTGTCACGAAACCTCAACAATCGTACCTGTAGGGACGAGTGGCAGCAACTGCTGTCCATCTGAAATGACCCCATTGTCTTGCATCTGCACTCTGCTTTGGCCTACTTGGCCCACAGCCAGGGAGCTGCCCTGTGAAAGACCGAAGAGGTCACATGGGAACGGGAGCACAGTGAAGTAGAGGCAGTAGAACAGTGGAGAAGATGGCAGAAAAAGACAGCAGAACATTGCAAAATGGGGAGCGCCAATTCAAACAGAACTGAAGAGTTTCATTTCTTTTCCTTGGTAACCTGCCAAAAAAGAACCTGCTATCATTTCAGGAAACTCCATGAAAGTAAAACTTTGACACCACAAGAGAAGGAACTGAACAGATCAAACACAGAATCATGACTCACTTTATATAAATATCATCTTGGGGAGATTCCAATATTAGCCAGTTGTATTTGTATTCAAGTTTGCATGATCATTACCTGGAGTGAATGCTGGAAGGTTTGGACCTCTGTCATCACGCTGTGCCTCACCATATCTGTCAACTAACAACACAGACATGTCAGTCAAACTCAAAACTTATAGCATAAGCAATAACGTGTGTTTAAGAACAGCTAAACGGGATCATCAAGAGTGTCTTCCGTTTCACAGGTGACGCAAAGGACTGGCTCATCCCTCTGCCTGTCATCCACTGACAGCTGCCGGTATATTGATGACGAGTAAAGGTTAATGTTGATGTGTTGTTTCATTCTTCTGTTCGTTTTCTAGCTCATACCTTCGACGGGTCAGTAAGTCACCATGAAATCACGGTTCATTCAGTCATGTCAGCGATCGAACAAATCAAGACTCTAAAACCAAACAATTCTTTCGATTTTACTTAACATTCCAATCAAGTCACAACGCCACTGTTCTGACGCGTATTACAATTCAAATTAATACAAAAAGTCTTTTCTTATGAGACCGGGTCGATGGTTCACTCTGTGGCTCATAGCCTGTCAAGCTAACGTTAGCAATTGAGTCCACACGTCGAACGTCTACTCCAATATGAAACGATAGTCTATCTTAAACTAGATACCAAGATATCATACCTAGATAGACATTATATTGCTAATTGATGGTAAAACGCCGGTACATTTGTAAACCATGGCTGTCAGCTAGCTAGCACAAAATTAGCACATATTCTACCAATAATCCAACAGAAGTAGGAGAATTGGCAGAAACAGAACCTATTAACTTATGTTAGTATTCAACCCAGACCTGATTTCCGTTTCCGAACTGACCGAATCCCCTTCATCACAGTCTCCAGGAGCTGATGTATACGTCCATTGCTTTGTAAAATCCATCAGAGTAGCAAAATGACGCACGGGGCGGGAAAACACATAAACAGAAATTAACCACGCCCTCTTCCGCATTGTGCTTGCCGTGATTGGTGCACACCACCGTTCTCTCGACACGTCACCAGTCTGTCCTCGTGACCGCTTCACTGCGTGCTGCGGATGCTTGACTCGTGACGATCGGCTTATTTACGAAGATTTGGCTGCTGTCAAACTAAAGGCTCGGCTGACACAACACAACCCTGTTAAATAGTGCTTCATTTCATAAGAATTGTGAGTCAGAACCATGACCTTACATCGATGAATGACCATTTGCCTGCTTTATTAGAAGCAGAAAAAGAAGAAGAAACACGTATTAAAAACACTATTTTTTTATTATCAAACAAGGATTGCAAAAAAAAGAAAAAAAAAAAAACGTTACAAGACATTAAACATAACATGCGCAGCGGGAAAATCCCCCGAGAAAATAAAAGGCCAAATAAACTGACAACACAGCACCAACGAAACAGAATGGATACAAGCTTGCATTACAAGTAATCCCAACGATACATAAAGAAGTTGTGCAACAGTTCTGCTAGTGGTGGTTCAAAGGGCTCATGGTGCGATGAAACTTTCCATCTTTGAAAAACTGTTTAGTGACATATTTTCTCTGTCATCTCTTTCTGCAAAATAAAAAAAGGAAAAGTGTAAAACTTGGAATCATATTGGCAATAAGTCCAATTTCACTACTATTCCAAATAATCAGACACAATAAAATAATAAATAATCAATGTTATGACCTACATATACTGTATATACATGGATAATGAATACCTAAAATGATGGTGGTGTTCTGGATGAAAGGGGACTGGACAAAGCTCTTTGTTGTGGTTTTCAAGTAGTAGAGAGCAATATTTATTACACAGGATGACTTTTCCTAATTGGTGTTTTGTTTTGTCTTGTTTTCAGTTTTCAATGCAGTTATTTGCAGGATTCATCCCCATCCATTCTCGTGTGTCAGTATGCATTGTTTTGGCGACGCGTACCAGAGTAACTGTTGAAGCAAGCATTATACTCACCAGCGGCTCCAGTTCAGAGTGATCAATGAGGTTGAATTCTGAAATGAAAAAATAATAGTGCTTGTAGCAGGTGTTGATGTGAGCTTCAGCGCCCATGCTGCAGATGCTGTCGAAGTGATGGATGTAAACATGTACAAACACCCTGAAAAGGCGGCTCAGGATCTTTTTGCAGACCTGCCGGAAGTTCTTTGGGAAGGGAACACCTGCAGTGCAAAATAGAGAACATTATCGCTTGAGGCGTTTGGAAATTGGAGGAAAAAAAGATGCACATACCGACTCTGGTGGGAAAGATGTTCTCGTTATTGATGAGAGACTCAATCCAGTCCATCATCAGGTTCATGTATGTGAGAGCAGGAAGCTTGGTGGGTTTCTTGTAGTCTTGTCCGTCCTGCCACCTGTACTCGTACCTCAGACCCCCAGACATGATGGGGCAGGTCCGTTCGGTGCAGTACTCACTCACTGTACCGTAGATGAGGTTGATCCTGTTGAAGAAATCCACCACATGTACTGCGATCCAGTCGTTAATATTCTCACCCTCGGGCAGCTGAACCACCTTCCTCAGGTCCAAGCCGGACTTGAGTGAGGCCTGGGCCTTCTTGTGGAGCTCAAAGCGCTGAGTGCCCGGTTCGAAACGTTTTCGAGGCCTAAACGTTTTGTCTTTGCTGAACACTTGTCCAAGACACAATGCCATTGCCTTTGCAGAGTCGAGCTATCCAGAATAAAAGATAGCGTAGAACCTGGATCCACTTCTGTCAGGCGCTTTAATGCTTTTATCAAATGATTTGGCTTCTCTCTGCAAAAAAACAACAATTTCAGTTAGGACACTAGAGAAGATGAGGAGAAACAAGTTACCAACTCGTTTTGAATTCAAGCTTTGTGTAAGCCACATGCTAACCAGGACCTCCATGCTGCCCATTTTCACTTATTTACCAAGTGTCCTAGTGTGGAGGAGGGCACCCTATCTTCACCCAAATACCTCTGCTTCAGTAAGATTTGAACCTCACCCTTCAGCTTGAAAGATATGAAGTAATTTTGTGAAGATTGAAATATCTATTTTGTGTTCATTTGTTGTGTTTCTAAGGCAGAAACTATTTTGCAATAAATTTGTGAAAGGTATTCAGGTACAGTATATTTCCAGAACTGGAGGACGTCTGCAAGTTCACGTGGTATCAACAGCAGCTTTGAGCAACTCCATTTCCAGGGTTTCCAGCAATGTTCTCACAGGCCTACAAACTCCTTCAATGCACACCACTCTAGGAAAAATATTTTTCATACTATATATATTACAAATGCCGCACAACTCTAGATAAAATATGAAGAAGGTAATTTTTGGATAAATAATAAACATAAAATTCAAAACAGGGCAGATAGAATTAAAAATATGGATGGGGAAATTAAAAAAGAAACACAGAAGTAAAGATGCTTTTTTTTCAACGATTATTAGAATCACATGAGGATTGGTATCACAGGCTAACACAGCGCAAGAGAAACAGTATTCACAAGGAAAATATCTAAGTGCATTTGCATGTGCTTAACAAAGTCAAAATAAAAGATCAAATGCTAATTCACCACCCACGACTGCAGACTGACAGCTGCTAGTTACAGTGCTGTAGATTGTCTTCAGTGCATTGACTCAGATGCTCAGACACAACAGTGAAAAAAGTTTAGGCATAGAGGGATGAAGAATGGAATGCAAACTTGACAACTCTCCAAGCCCCTCTTGCGCCGTGTAACTAAAGATGCCGTAAAGCGATGAAGATCGGCCTGAAGAGTCACATGGGTGTCCTCTCTTTAACATCTGCCGTGTTATGCTCACTGATAGGGAGCAAGACCCTAATCAACAGTCATTTCACCCAACATCAAATCTATTCTGATGACAAAAAATTAATGTCAGCACTGAGATATGACTCCTCACTCTGCTGATCCCAATCAGCCGCTGCAGACACTCATTACCCTCAGGACGCTTTCATTTTGTCACCTCCTCATGTGTGACTGCAGCGGCTGCAACATGACACTGTCGTACATCCGCGTTTGTGTCCATTCGCATCTCTCGACACTTCCTGCGATCATTTCTCTGTGACATGAATGAGACGTGTGTCGGTTTCAGCTTTTTGACAGAGGAAACATTTGTCTGTTACTCTGAGCAAAGCCACAAGTGCGTCAGAGAAGTTTGAAAGCCAGTGCTTTCTTACAGTCTAAGCCTAGTACTCCACTCACATATGTAGTCATGAGATAGCCCCAAATGAGCCCACAACAAAAGGTCCTCTGAGGAAAGCGTCAACGTTTCATTTCACCCTGCACCACTGTGTCACGTAGGAAAGAAAGGACAGGGAGGTTTTCCAATTTCACTCGCAATACTTCTCCCTGCATGTTGCAACAGCTCCAAACCAGGGGCAAGTCTTATCTTGCACAGAGATGATCAGAAATTTCTCACACACTTCTCCAGAGACAGGACGTGACTACCAAAATACCTTCAATTCCCATCAGTGAAATGAAAGAACGTGAGCCTGTGGAATGAAAAGCAAAAAGCTAAAAATGAGGAACATTGCTGCAACCATACCTGGCTGATCTTCTACGACTTTGGATTCTGAGGCACTGGCACACTTTAAACTCCCTGTGGGGGACCGCTCCGGCTGCTGTGCCCCCTCTCGCTCCTCAGTCCCTTTTTACCGCCCGACAACAGAGACTGACTTCTCCCAGTACAGCACATACAACACAGGGAAGACAGAAAAGTTGTTTGGCTTCTCTTCCCATAGATGATGTCATATCCTGACTTTGTCTCTGTGTGGGTGGGTGAGTGAGGACGGCCTACAAAGTGAAAGAGAAGAAGGGTTGGATAAGGCTTCCGCAAAGTCCACATAATCCACCCACTTTTTTTTCTTTCTTTTCATTCTGTGGCAGGGACAGCCCTTGTCTCAGACAGGCCTGGCCGGCCCTCATGGCTGGATCCTGGGAAAACAATCCCGCCTCCTGAGCTACATATAGAAACAGCTGGAGCAGAAATGAAGCCACAAGTATTTCTGGATGCTGCAGTCCCCTGTGCTTTCTCGTCGACCTTTAAGAGGATATCAATTATGCCCAAAAATACAATAATAGACATGACAAATGAGCCATTGCTGCTTTTAAAAACAATATTTTGGTGTGTCAAAATATATGCTAATCATTCCGTTTCTAGTTATGAGTTAAATCATTAACAAAGCTTATTGGTGGAGATGTTTCCAGACAGTTCACGAATCAGAAAGGAAGAATTACATTTCCAAAGTTCACTAAGACACAATAACACTAGGTCAATAAGTTCGCTGACACAGAAGCAATACACAAACTTCAACTTTAGTCTACAAGGTTTGACATGGATGACACCCCAACCTTGTCGTGTATTCCTGGAAAAAGGGGGTGTTAAAAACACAGTGAAATTTTTTTAATTCATTATTATTATTATATTGACCAAGATCAGCCTGCCAAATTTTAATCCAATCGCTGGTGAGAGACTCAATCCACAAGCAGAACAGGGCCATTTATGCACTTTTAATTTGGATTCCAACTCTCCCAGCAAGATATTTTTAAATGCCTCTTGAAGGTAAGTCTGGCTCGTCTTGTTCTTACTTTGGATTTACACAGTCAGTGTGCAGTTGGAATTAGAGAAGCAATTTTGAACTCCTAATTAAATGCCCAAATATTGACTCAGTGTGCGGTTCAAAGCTCTCTGACAAATCCGCAAAAGAACGGGTTCAGTTGGAATCGCTCTTGCTGGTCTTCTTGCTTTTAATTCTTATGCTGCTTAGCCTGGTAGGACTGCACTTAAGAATGAGCTCTTGTTGTAATTGTTTCTATATTCAACATACATACCACGACACTCTTTCAGCTCAAATTGATCTGAGGTACAGAAAAGGAGCACAGAAGAACAATTCTTGTCATTTCTGCCATTAGTAAACTTAAGTGAAGGTCGTTTGATACAGTAAGAGCACACTAAATGATGCCCTTAAGAGTATGAGTGACTCATACTAATGATTTGTCTGGGTAATAAGCCTCCGTGGTCCATCACTTGTCGACTTCAGTGAACTCTCATTCTGGTTATCTGTCCATTGGTATTGTGCCTTAAATGCTGCATCTGGATTTGTCCACAAGATGACAAAGTGCCTTTGCCTTCATTTCCAGGATCAGCTTCCTCGTTGCCTTCTTCCTGTCTCTATAGAGCTACTGTATCTTGGTTAACTGAGGTCAAAATATATCCTGGTGTGATGACGTTTCTAGCCAGTGAGGACCTTGAATTTCCTCACTTCCTGCTGGAATTTCCTCACGCCCAGGGCAGTAAGTTGCAGTATCAAATCTCGTCCACTAGATGTCGCTATTGAAGGCATTACTGATGACCATTGACTGATGCTGTCTGGAAGGCTTTTTTTAATCGCGTAAATTGATCACCCAGCAACGTTTTCCCCCTTATTAATCCGCATTTAATGAATGCGAGAGAGTTTAGCAATAGTGTGTTTACAATTGAAACCCAAACGGATTCGTATCAGACAGGGCTTGAACCCTGAAGGCAACTTGACAGGAAGCTGTCAGCAACCAGAGTGACAGATTAGTGGTCTCGCGTCTTGTTTTCGTCCTGAAAATTTGGCGTCATCACACAGAAATGTGTCAGACCTTCTCTTACCCTGGTTTCTTTCCCTTGTGATTGTTCACAGAAAGTATGCGCCCTGCTGCACTGAGCATCTCACAACCTGCTGAACAGAAATTCCAACTGAGACTCAAACTAAGTATGTACGAGTATGATCGCTGTTTCAACACATCTCCTAGTGAATGTGGAGTGTGGAGTGTGAGTGATGACTGTGCCCTCACACTTGGGTTAGTTGCAGATGAGTGATTCTGACATCACAGGCAAGGGAGACGCCATTTTCACTGTTCAATGGTTGTGCAGCTCAGGAAGGCCGGTGCACCAAAAGTGAAGGGTCAGACAGTTCATTGTGGAAGAAATGAACTGTCTGACTTAAGTTTAAAAAAATACAGTTGGTAATTTTTTACAGAGAAAATGATGACCATATTGGCAAACAAGTCATGCAGCGCATGACAGCATTAGCGGAGCCTGACACTTGACCTTGCTGTCGTGCGAAGCAAATGACCACAGCACTGACACGCTGCATATGACGCTACATTGTCCTCAAACCATTATAACTGATTCGCTCAAGGTATTTTTAAAAAATGTTTTGTGCGATAAGCCTCATGTTATAGGTCAAATTAAAATAAAAAAATAAATAAAATAAAACATTCATTATATTATTGTGATGAAATAACTGGCACATGTCGGCAGAGAATGTAAAACGTGCAGATGGCAACCAGATACAAATCTTGAGGAATGATCTGGCTTTGTCATTCATTCTCCATGTAACATCAGGGCTACTATCTAAGTCTAGCAAGCCTGAGTTAGATAATTAACTTGCATGGGTGACTGCTCACAGACGCTTTTGGCAGGTTTATGTAACTTGTATTGTAACCACCTCCTCAGCCTTCTGGAGGGCTGCATTGTATCTTGCTTCATTGTATCTCCATTATTAAAAAATCCTCATCTCAGAGAGTAAAGATCCACTATTAGGAGGTCCATGCAACGGCACTGTACTGTTGGCCTCCTCTAGTGTACGGTTGAGCAGGTTATACCGTCAACACTGTCAAAAGAGGAGCGAGGAGGCAGCAAAGAGTTTGTCTGTTTGATTAGCTGGTGAGTGAGTTCAGGTAAAACACACCGTTGTTCGTAGATGAGGGTTTTCATAGACAAGCTGACTGTGACTAAATATGTTTGACATATATACACATAATATGCATCATAAATATTTATCAAAAGACATCCTTATTCTCTATGTAGTGTGTTGAGCACTTTTTAACTACCACCACACACTGTTTTTTCAGCGACATATCTTTTAATATATCTTTATATCTATCTATCTATCTATATATATATATATATATATATATATATATATATATATATATATATATATATATATATATATATATATATATATATATATATATATATATATATATATATATATATATATATATATATACACACACACACATATTTTTATTATTATTATTATTACCAAGAAATAAGATTACTATCTTTCATTAGAACCGGAAAATATCGGTGACAGTTAAAACGGACGTCGGTTTCTCATTCTGATTGGCCAATGACCTGATCTGGAGTCAGCAGAGCTGCAGTGACTCCACCTTTCAGCAGCTCCATCACTGGGCTGGGTTCAACATTTAAGCGGAAAGGAAGAGGAAGCGGTATCTGCTCTTCATTCACGCTTTCACCGGCCTGCCTTCAACCTTCTCTGCATGTTTCCCGTCACTCAAGTGAGTAACTTTTACTCGACTGCCTTCGAAACCTCGGAACTTTTATCCGGGTTCAGTGGTTTGTTTGACTGGTTGTTGACCTACAGGTGGTCAGTAGGTGCGGACATGTTGCTAAGTCACAGTCCATTCAAGCGCCTGTCACACTGCAGACAGCAGTGAAGTGCTTTTGACAATAAAAAGTAACGTTTCTGACGCTGAAGGCGCTTGATGTCATTGTTTAAAAGGTTCGCTTGATCGCCGAAACACTCGAGTTGCTAACTACTAGCGTGATTTATTGTGAAGTTTGATGTGCTAGCCGCTTTGACTGGATCTGACAGGTCACAAAGACACTTTTTGATTCGACTTTCTGCTGGTGTCTGCCTCTCATGTCAGGACTCTCCTCCACATAGTGAGTACAGTGCTGTTGTACACCTGACATGCTCCAGTGCTCCTGGGACTGGGGTCCAAAACCAAGCCCAGTGATGGGCTGTCAGTGATGTCAGGTCACAGGGTGCTACTGTGAGCCTTGACCTTACTGTGCAGATAGAATGAACATGAGGAGTTTATTGAACCTCATCTGCCTATTCTGCACATCATGTTCTATGATGGAATGTTTTCTTTTTTTTTCATTATATTCACATATTTGGAAACGCTGTACTACAGATTAGCTTTGTCTCGTGCCAGTCAGTCACTTTTGCTCTGTCTCTAAATGATGTCACATTCCGACTTCCACATCCAGCATGTCACATGACCGCCCATGCACACTAAGTCTGTCTGTGTCAACAGGGAGTTGGCTGTGTCGGCTGCTCCTGCTGACTTTACACCTCTGTCTCTGTGGTGCGTTCCCTGATACCATGTTTGTGAATAAACGTCGAACTGAATTCCAGTCAAGTCAAGGAAAAAGTGAACTATGATTCACCACAGATTAGTCATTCTGTTTAGAAAGTGTGGAAATATAGCACCGTTATTTCATAAATTCTCAACCGTCAATGTTGCTGTGAGCATGTCTGGATACGTGTGTTGTAATACAGCCTTCAACTAATGGGGAAATTAGATGTGTGACAAAATCAACATGGGATATTGGCTGAACCACTTCGAGCCACACCCTTTGACAAACAAAGTTCACTGCTAATGCCAGAAAATTGAGTTATGCACCTTTGTTTACTTTGCACTTCGTGTTTGAAATGTTCTTGAGTTTTAACATTCAGCGAGTACCAATGACATTTTTCTGTTACTTCCTTGGACGGTAAATATGATGCAGCCGCTGTTGTGAAATTTCAACTTGAACAGTATGAAAGTTGGCAGGATAAGTGGATACATATATGTATATGAAAGCCTCGCTGCCTCCTCATTGATGCTATGTTACAACAGAATTGCTGGATTGTATACAGTGCAAACAGCCATAACCAGTGAGCAAAGGAAACCCTGAGCTCCAAGGTCACACAGCCTCTATCGTCTAATGTCATTGTAAACACCGAAGCAGCATGGTGTGTTTAACTGTTTTAGCATGTCACTTCATCCCTCTCTTGTCAACACAATGTCATTTTAGAAAGTGCAGCCTGACTTGTCAATGATTCATGAAGGGATGTTATATTACACAATATGTTCATAGCTTTTAATCGCTTTATGTTCCTTTGCACTTTCGTCCCAACCTGTGTGCACAAAAATGGATTATAGCGGCTTACAGATCTGGTCTTAACCGTAGACTGAATGATTTTGTTGCTCTGACAAAACATACTCGATCATGAGCGCCGTGTGGGAAGTGAAGCTACAGAAGCAATAGCTTGTAGTCACAGTCTGTTACAATACATCAATTTTATTTAGCGCTTTTCTCAGGTACTCAAAGACCCTGTACAGTGATTCTGAAAAGGTGGGCTTTGAGTTGACTTTTTAAAGATGTGACTATGTTAGTGGGCTGGATATGAAGGGGCAAAGACTTTTCAGAGAGTGGATGGCGAATGGCAAATGACTTGTCGCCCAGGGTGTGGTATTTTGACTTGGTGATAAGGTGAAAGGTGGGCGTCAGCAGAGCGGAGGCAATGAGTTGGAGAAATGATCCCTAAATGAATCATCTTTGCAACAGTCTGGTCTCTAACACAACCATTGTATTGTTGGACCACTTATCTGTTTTGAGACTGAAACAGAAATGAACATGGTGTGGCCAGTGGGAATGTTGGTCACAGCTGTCCCTTCAGAGGAGTCCAGTGTGCAGTCCTGGGTGTGTGTTTGCTCAAGCGCCACTGACCGGCCTCCTCCTGCTGCTCACACGTAACTGCTGTTGGAAAGTGCCATGAGTTTGAGGAAAACATTCGTCATTCACTCTCACATAGAACATACTCAGTACCCTCGCTGCCCTGTCGTACTGTTAATGTGTTCTTGGTGAATTGTGGCCTCACAATTGTTTACTGTTGTTTTGGCTCCTCACATGAGTAGAATGATAATCGCCAAGTGATAATTTCATATTTCAGACCGATGGCTGATTCTTCTGGTCTCTAAATGAGACATTGCAGTCAATAGAATGTGTGGAATGGCTATGCACTCGTATTTGAGTGACATCTAATGGTTTGAACCAGCAAAAGCAAGTCTGCTCAGCATCGGTGGATATGGACAGTTGGCGGATCTCAAATATCTGGATTAAATCTGGTGAGCAAATTGAATCAAATACCCCAAATGTGCTTCTTAAAAGACTGCTGGAGTGTGAACTCACTTTCTACTGAGACTAGGTCGATCTACATTATGAGAAGATCCAACACGGAACTGAGAGCCAAATGGCTTTCCATGTAATTAGATGTAAAAGCCTGTGGTTATTTATATGTGCAATATTTGTTCTCTTCAGTCAGGAGCTCATAAGCTGTAGTTTCTCTGGCAGATGTACAATAGTACAGCTCAGGTCACGACTCCAAATATTAACCGATTATCTTTGTTGTTTGATCTAATATGTGAAGTGTTTTTTTTTTTTAATTGCTGTTTTTATTGGGCAAAACAAGTTGCCTGCAGTCTTGTATTGTGCACACTCAGCCTTTGGCTATTAAGATGAGGATTGCCACTGTCCTGGGTTCCACCTGCATAAGCCTTGCGACTCATCGCTGGCATTGTCATACTGACTATGTCATACTTTCTATGTTCATTTAACTAAAAGCAGTGCTGTGTCCAGCCCACATGCCCTCTCATCTGTCATCTGTAACTATGTCTGTGTATCCAAGCAGGGGTCGAAATATTTTTCACAAAATCCTAGGTTTATTGCTCATCTTGTGCACTTGATCCAGATAGTTTCTGATCTCTGTTTGGCCTTGATAATTATAAAGCTAGAAATAAAATAGTCATACACTTAAGGCTATTTCACACACAATAATTATGATTTTCAATGAGGAGATGACCTTTACCTTAGTTGAAGGAACTATTTGGGCTCAATGACATAATATGGTGAGTATTGACTGACTGAGAATGAATATTATAATAGTATAATAACACTGGACTCCAAAGACAAGTTTGTTTTCCTACTGTGCTGTATAAAAGACCACTATATTCAGCAGCAGTATTATTGTTGTCTCTTATTGGTCTTTCTTCTTCAACAGTTCTTCAAAATTGCTTCAAATTAAAAATTAGAAGTAAATCTTCTTTATTCTAAAAACAGGAAGCAGCTTTTTTCACTCAGTGTTTTTTTGAGGCCAGCGTTTCCCTCGTTCCGTGGTTGGTTACCTCTGGGTGTTGGTTAAACCTTGTGGCTTGTGGTTTATTTTGCCCAGCAGTCTTGGTTCATTCGAGTTAACTGCAAAGCTCAGCTTCATCAGTTTTTCCATCCAATTGAAATACAGTATAGTACATTGCATGGTCACATGGAGTTGGACGTTATTTTAAAGCGCGTGACTCACTTGGGCAACCATGTCTTGAGGAAGTAGATATGAACCATCCGGCTTTGGAAATGAACTTACTGGCCAATTGAGAAATGGTGACTGTTGGTCAACTTCCTTTTTTTGTCACTTGTATTCACTCTTCTGATCAGGTCAACAGCATCAGTTCTTCATAAAGGAACACTTATTCAAATTATTCTTATTATTTTCAGGCATGTCACTTGTATTTTTAAGTCAGCGCAGGGTTGAGTTGATTGTCATTGTTGCCTTTGACCCAGTAGAATGCATCATGTCACTTTCCACTTGATGGATTGCTGTCACCTGAACATCCTTTTTTTCATACCACGAGACAGATTTCTGGCAAAGAGTAGGAAACGTGAACTATGTCCTCAAGTCATAAGCTGAATGGTTGTCTCTGTGTGCTTTAAAACTTTCTGCGTCCACATTTTGTAACAGTACCAAAACATACCACAATTGCTACATGGAATGAACAAGAAAATAAATGGTGTCTGTGATGTTGCAAGTGGATTTAAACTTTTATTACTTCCTGATCTGCTGTTTAATTAATGGCTCTGTTGCCAGCGTTTGGAAAATTAGTCCAAAGGTCATCGGCATCTATGAAAAGGTCCACTGGTAATCTTTTGTTCGCCTAAGGAGTTTTACTCGGCATTTTTGGAGGGGAGCGCGATGATTTTTTTTTTTTAATTGAGCATCTGAATTGTGAACAGTGATTTGTTTATGTCAACATTTATGTCTATGACTCTTCTCAGGTATTTGTAGTAGTTGAACGACCTTCATTCCAGTCGTGGTTAAATGTTTTATAACGCTAACCTGTCTGTCTGGTCGCTTTTACACTTGTTCCATTCGTCAGCGATGAAACTGTTGTGTTTTCTGCGTCTGGTTGGGCTTTTCTCTTTTGACCTTTTAAGGGTCACGCATGAAACAGGTCATATGAAACTGGGTTAGGGTTGACTGTATAGAGATGGTGCTCGTGCTGCTTCCGGTCTTACAGCTTTAACAGACAGAAGTGTGAATGTTTCCTTCAGTCTCCTTTAATACGTTGTAATTAGACTCTGCATTTCATAACATAACTTTATTATACATTGTATTTAATGTTTGAAAACAAATAATTTTGTCTGGTTTTGGTCCGTAGCATACAGAACAGGATTATTCTTTTGATCACATCTGTCTTTCATATTTGAACTATTTTATTAAGTGGCTGTCAATAGCATATGTGCCGTAAAGAAAGATGTCCTTGCTTGTCATGGAAGAGCAAGTTATCCTCTCAGTATCCTGACTGTCACTTACTTTAATGTATTCATTCATTTAAATTTGCTCACGGAATAACTGGCATCACTGATGCGTTTTTCTCCATCCATATCTCAAGTGTGGAGTCACTTTATGACGGGCTAATATCAAAGTTCTAGTGAAAAGAATGATAAAGCATCTACTAATTCGTTTTCCCAGCTTTAATGAGATTGAAGTGCACATTTAATCTCAATTGATTGATCAGCCTGTGTGTTTACTTCTCGAGTCACTTGTCACAAAGTTCCAGAAATCTGACTCACTGGTTCCGGTATGAGTGTGTGTGTGTGCGGGGGAGGGACACAGTAATGAGAACGAGAGTAGAGCTGAATAGTCGTCCTTGTCTCCACGAGGTATGGGTGATACCACCACCACCACCACTACTCGCACATTCGCACAATCATCTAAGCACAATGAGAGGAAGCTGGTGTAAACATGTCAGTCTCCTGGCAAGTTCAGCCACATTCCATTTTTTGAGCGGTGGGGGGCAAACTACAACTCTCTTATGTGCTAGTATTGATTTTTCAGAAAATATTGATTCTAGAGGAAACAGGAATTAGCATGTTTTGAAATAACAAAACACTTGGTTTGTAAAGACCTGTGTGTCGTATGCTCTTACTAACTAAGAACGTAATGAATGAATATAGTCTTCTGGAGGGTTAGGTTGTCCTTGCTTTGTTCAATCTCACTTTATTTCATAATATATATGAATATACTACCCCCACCCCACCTCTTGTTATGTGATGAATATATTACGTACGTAGTTAACTGTCAGTTTCTATTTGCCAAAGCAAGTAATGACCAGCATCATGAATTTTTCTGAATTTATATCAAAGCTACTTCATATTGTTTGGAATGAAGAGACCATATTTGAAAGATTCCATCCACTGATTCTCAGAGCCAACACCAGAGCATGTTTTTTTTTCATGTATTTTTCTTTACTCGACAGTTAATAATTACCTACAAGTTTGACCATATACAGCTGAAAGACCACAAGGCAAAAGTGTCTTAAGTGAAGTCCCTGGGTTTTGTGAGTTTCCATTAACATTTATCCTCTCCCATCAAAATGTCCATGGCCAAGATGTCCATCAAAACTGACAACCGAACGGCAACAGTTCGGTCCCCAAACTAACAACATGTTCTGAGCAGTAGTAATATTGCATAGATTAGACTGAACAGCCGTTGCATCACTCACTCAACCCGCCTTGAAATACTGGTGTAAGGTACCAGTAAAATGCCTCCCAAGTCCATCTGCCTTAATGCACCAGGAAAGTTTGTCGCGCACACAGTAGATGCAATGTATTATCTATCACAGGTGTCATGCTGCTGTTAGTTTTCTGTGTTCCATGAACAGATTGGCGACTCAAAATGTTAAGGTATGTAGATGGTGTAACTGGCGTCCCCCAGGTGCTGTTGTAAAACCTTAAATAACATTCTCTTTGGTATTCGACTGTGAGTGTGCAAGCATCAGCCGGTCGTGTTGGTTAAATGAGTTACGCAATCCAGAAAGTTTTTTTTTTTTTCCAAAGAATGTTTTGAATGAGAGTTGTGACTAAAGTGGCATTGTGTTTAATTCCTCCTGCTCTTGCTGAGAGAGAGGGAGAGTTGTGTCTGGGTAGTATTGTAATGATATTTGTGGGGCAGTTCATGATTTTTGTCTTCTGTCTGAGTTGGTTTGCATTGACCTTTTTTTTTTCGTGTTGGCAGGTGTATTAAAATATATATATGTAGGTCGAGGAAGCGCTGAGCCAAAACTCTCTTTCTGTTGTTATGAGATGCTAGTTTTTGGGCCGACAATGTCCATGGCTACATCATATCTCAAGTACAGCAACAGATATTGATTTCATTGGAAATATTGTTTTCATCTCCTTTTTATTTGAATGAGTTGGAAACAACCACTGATAGCATTGCGGAAACATAAAATATTGCGTATAAGTCCAAAAAATACAGACAGGAAATAAAAAATACAAAATAGACCGACAACCAAAAATATTTGTGAAATATGTCTAGCTGAATGAGATTATATCCTGTAGCCTGGGTTTCTTTTTCATGGATAAGTTTGGCATTTGAAAGAGGATAAGAACGGGCGCGATGTTTGCAGTTTTGCCAAACAAACGTCTCTTTTCAGACCAGGGTAATGAAGAAGGTGTGAGCTAAACTCACACTCCTGTTCTGCACACCTCTAGCGTTTCTGTCCTTTGTTGTGAGTTAGCAATGGCAGATTTGATTACTATCTCTTTTGTCAGATGAACCTTATAAATGTTTTGTTACGCTTTTGTAAACTTCCACCATTTACATGTGTGCAGCCTCAGTCCTGTGGAGTTGCTGGTTCTGCCAGAAGGAAGAGGTGTTGCTCCCACTTTGCTAGATGACAGTCATTTTTGAAATGTTGCTGTCAACGACGTTCGCTCGGAACGATGATCTATTTTGTTGTCAGGTGTGTTTTGGTATTCAGAGGAGGGCCTGAAATGTGCTCAGGTTTTACCCCCCGCCCCCGTCAAGGGCTCGCGAAACCAGTCAAACCAGCCTTGGCGGTCTCAGTGCACAGTGCTGCACTGAGATCACTTTCATGATCACTGGCAACTTCTTTATCATTATGACTGCTGTGTCTGTCTCTTTCTGTTTGGTTCTCTTATGAAATGTTGAATTAGGGTATTTGGGCAGCTTCCTATTTCACAATAGACTTGGTATATGTTGTGTTTTAGTTAAAAAAAAAATCCCCTAACTGAGAGCAAATTGTTTCCGATTGCCATTCGTGATAACTTGAGGTAGTCATTTGCTCTTATCTGTCTTCTTTGCTTCCTCCTTGAACCAGTTGGGTGGGACAGTGATGTGAGTGAGACCTCAGTTGACAACAATGTCAGAAAGTAACGCATGAAAATATGAAATATTATTTCTTCCGCACATGTGTGAGTTGGGGCCTCAATGACCTTGGTTTGGATTTTCATAAAGATTCATGGATTTGGTTACATTGTCGAAAGACCCACGCACAACAATCGGGAGAATAGAAACTCACAAGGATTTATTCAGCATTTCTTTCATCTGTGTCAAAGAAATGGGTTGTTTTTGTGGGTGTTGGAGGAGAAACAATGCTCCCCTTCATGACAACAGTGATGCCACTGATGTGCCGCCCTGAGCTTGCGAATAATATCATCTACCCACCCATGAGAGCCTTGGGTGCAAGTGTTCCATGCTGCGGTGTTTCACTGAGGGTGTGGCCAGGACCTATTGGGTGGCGGTTGCAAACGAATCGCATGCATTTTAAAGCGGTGTGACTTTAAAAAGGGGCCTGAGAGTTACAGTCTCAGTTGTTGCTGTTCTGCGTTTGCATGCACACAGAGCTTCTCTCTCTCTCACCCTAGGACAACCTCTGTCCCTCCCTCTTCTCTGAGCGCCTTATTCATCCAGGCAGGGAGGGTGGGGATTTAGACTCCGGTACCAGTCACGCCGTGGGTTTACTTCCCCTAGCTCCCCGTGGCTTCTTTTCCTCGCATTGCTGTTTTTTTTGTTTTTTGTTTTTAATTTATTTATTTTGCTCCCTGTCTGTCAAGTTTTACAAACTTGGACGAAGATTCCACTTAACGCTGTTTAGATCTCTCCTGGGATACAAGGTAAGTTTGTGTAGACGGTGAACTAACCTGTGTGTGTGTGTTTGGGCTGCCCTCTTGTTGAGCAGCACTTTTTTCTTTCATGGAAAAGTTTCTACTATTCGGTGTTCAGGTCAAATAGGCTTTTAAAGTGTCACACTGACATGGGATTCCTCTCTTTCTATCCTCCATATTGTTCTTTAACTCCTGCCTCATGAGTGAGGTCCTTTTTCCACTCCTATGATTCATTAACATAACAGAAACGTTGCCTTGTCTCACCACTGCAATATTTCTCCATTTAGCAAAAACAGCAGATTTGTTGTTTCGGTTTCTCCCCCCCACCAAAGAATGAATGAACAGAGGGAGACATTTCCTTGTGGGACTGTTGACGTTATTGTAGCTACAGTGCTGGAGATATGTAGACATCTGCTGAGTGAGCACGAAGGGAGATGGTGCGAGGCACTGCTAAATTGCTCATGTAAAGCACAGGGTGATTGAAAACAGAGGACACACTCTCGTGAGGAAGTTGTTGTCCTCATGTGAAATTGCATGTTGCATTTGTAATGTGGCTGAGCAAGACCTGTCATTGACAGATCACACCTCAGAGCAGGTGCTGGGCATATTGCAAGGATTCATGCTTGACATAAACCAGTATAATTTGATGCATCTTTCAAATGGATGGTCTGTCGCAGTGGCGCAAAATTTCCCTTGTCTTCATGTGGGTGTCCAGACAGGTGTTTTCCTTTCTTCTTAGGTTCTCTGGGGAGTGATGCAAAACTCAGTAAGGCACCCTTATTTCATTTGGTCAGAAGGCCTGTCAACACATTTGACAAGAGCCCATGCAGCTGATTAAAAAAAACAAAAAACAATTTGGTGATGCACATTCTGCATCACAGTCACTGTAAAGCCAGGTTTTCCCTGACAGATCATTACTACGTATTTTTATTATCTAACTGCAATTTTTCCTCAGAACAAGACAGCAGACTCTGCCCATTGATGTTTGCTCTCACCACAGACATGATGGTGCTGTTGTTGAACTGTGAGCCTCGGCACCAAATGCCCCACCATCGGTTCAAAAACCACAGCTTTTTGTGTAAGAGTTTTCTGCAAAAAATGTCATGTGTATGAACTTTCACAACACCCAACATTCGCACTCTCGGCTCATAAAGAAGTTGGACGTGAGTCTGGGTAGTCATCCACTGGCGGGCGTCTTGGAAGGCCAGCAAAACCTTATAGATCCAAATGTCATTCACAAACTGTATGAAATTTATTCTGAGGAACCATTTTTTTATTAAGTAACAGAGTTTTTAAAAACATTCTTTTTATATGGTGCTTTTTAAATGAGAGAAAATGTATTATTTTTTGTTGTACAGAAATTGAAAGTACCACTAAAGAACCAAGCCCAATAGTCTTGAATATATGACTTTATTTTCTTTCACTGTTGATGGCAGGCGATGGCATCATCCGTAAATAACCTGTTATGTTCTTTTTTTTTTTTTTTTCTTGCAGATTATTTTTAGTGAAGGTTGTTAGCAGTCCCTCTCCGCACCGCCTTCGTGTGTTTCCTTCCTAACTTTACATTCCAGGCTCTGAAATGATTAGCTTTTTAATGATGTTGGTCTAGGGATGGCTTGTGCACAGACAACTTTGTAGATGAATGTTTCACGTCCACTGTGGTGAGAAGGAACCACTCCCCGTGTGTGACTTTACTCCTGATATGGGCCAACCTTTCGTCAATACCAGAATGCTAGGTAGCCATGTTTTTGGGGGGTAAAGGGGGGGGTGTATGACTCATGCTGATCCAACAGCATTTGGACTCTTCGAAACATGTTTAGAAACTGTAGATGACTCACAGGAGAAGCGCCTGACTGTGGGAAGAGGGATGCCGTCTATTGACCCCTCCTTCTGACATCACACCATATCGGATGAGCGGAGCAAGGGATCCTGGGATTGTGCTGAGATGGTTTTGCTTCTTTGTAATTGCATTTACGTCCAGCTGACTCGGGCAGAATGTTCTTTATTGCAGTCACTCACTAGCCACACTGATTTATATGTCATCTGCAAAGGGTCAAAGGTTACCCTTCACTAGCTGTCTCCATTATACTGTCTAGAAATGATTACCGTTGACCAGCGCACACTTCGGCCCAGGGCTGAGACGGGACAGAAGGTCACCGACACATTGATCATTTTTAAGCAAATGAGATCCATGTTTTGTTTACATTCACTGATGTTTTCATATTCAAATATGGAATTGCCTGTTTGGTGGAAGGATTTCATCTGGTTTTCAAGTCTGGGGAAGGCAAGTCACGAAGGATGCTTTTTTTTCCTGCAGATCACAGTGTGACGATACAAGAGTGCAAACATGCTGCGGGAGATTAAGGAGATTGGCGCACATGCCATGGATATCTACGACTACCTCGTGGCCGGAGTCGGTACGTTATGCAACCTAGCTACGACTCCTTTCAAGTCAGGATTTTAATTGTTTTTCTTTTGCTAGATCCACGACTGAACGATTATCCACTCATGCAGAGTCCCGTGCCGATGACCATCATCCTGCTCTGCTACCTTTTCTTCGTTCTGTATCTGGGGCCGCGCATCATGGCCGACCGCAAGCCTTTCCAGCTGAAAGAAGCCATGATAGTGTACAACTTTGCTCTCGTGGCTCTGTCTATATACATTGTTTATGAAGTACGAACCAATCGTCAAATATTGCGACATTTTCCTCACCTTCTTCCTCACTTTGTAAGCATCAAAATCTTTGCTTTTTTTTAAGTTTATGATGTCTGGATGGGCAACAACGTATACATGGAGATGTGATGCAATCGATACGTCAAACAGTCCTCAAGCACTCAGGGTAGGTCACATGGTTTACATTGCTAAGTTAAGCGTCATCAAACTGATCTCACACATTTACCGTCACCACAGATGGTCCAGGTGGCTTGGCTCTTCTGGTTCTCCAAGATTATTGAGCTCATGGACACGGTAAGTTGATTCTTGTTGCTACTTTTTCAGTGGCTACGCAAAGATCCTGAATTGTTGTTCGCTTAGATTTAAAATAAGGATTAGATTAATCTAAAAAAACACCAATTCGTGGTGTCTTGTCTGAGATACTGTGGCGACTCTAGTTTAGTCCACTCTTTTAGCCCCGCCTAAACCGGGTGGTTATTTTTGGCTTCTTATTAATTTCAAGATCAAGGTTAATTCTGTACGTTCAGGCTAATGCTTTCAGAATTCGAAGCTGGTAACGCGCCTTACTTCCCTGTCAGTAGCAGTTGGAAATATTGAGTGCCATTAATGAAAACCCACAAAGTGCACTTTGAAACAAAGAACCTGTGGAAAAGAGAGAATGGTCTGCAATATTTTTATGAAGTTATTTTCCACGCCATTTATGTCATCGCCCCCTCCGTCTGCGCCGAGTGTACATCTCTTTAGCTCGTCCTCCGAGAGGCCTTTCACACCAGCACACAGGTGAACCAGGCTGGCATGTTTTGGAGGGGAAAAAAATGGCTTGGTATCTGAAAGGTTGGTTCTGGTCAGGAACCTCCCAGTTTTGTTGCAGTTTCCGAGTTGCCCACTGAGTCGTATTCAACAGTCACGTCCCGTCTGCGAAATGACGTTGGCCAATACACACACACTAGTTATATACTAGATGTCTTTGATGTAGATGTCCTCTACTGTATGTCTCATTGTGAAAAGCCATTGTGTTTGATTGTTGGATGAGAGAGTTTCAAAATATGGATTTATAGCGAGCGCCCTCCCACTTTAGTTTGCTTCAAATTGTTTTAACCAGGGCTGGTATGAAAGAAAGCACCGATGTCTGAGAATCCAGAACGACACTGCTTCTCGAACCAGGACCATGTAAAAAGGCCCCTGAGTGCACATTATCCACTTCATCCTCTCACGCGCTGTCTTTGGACCCATGTGTGGGAAATCCTGTTCTGCAAAATACTAACACGAATGCACACACAGTGTGACATGCAGCGTTATCCGTGTCAGAACAGCTGCTGTAATTGCCCTCTCAAACTTAAAAAACCATGAAAGATTATGGCTGTAGAGGCAAACTCATGACCTGCTTGTAACATACCACATTGGATGGGAACATTTCTCATTTCCTAGTCTGATAATACACTGCAACAGCTACAGTTTGGCTGAAAATATAGAATATAGTTTCTCACGTCAGCCGTGTTTTTCTGTACAATATCCTTCTGTGGTATAATCGATAGGATGAGCTAACCTGTGTTTCTCTGTCGTTGTACAGATCTTTTTTGTTTTGAGGAAAAAACGCGGCCAGATCACCTTCCTCCACATCTTCCACCACTCATTCATGCCGTGGACCTGGTGGTGGGGAGTCGGCTACGCTCCTGGTGAGTAAACATTAACCAAGGTGCTGTTGAATCATTAATGAATGGTGAAGTTGGTTTAGCCATTGTTCTCCAATGTCAATCAATAAAAAAAAGGAGCGTTCCGAGAAAGCCTTTCAGAAATGTTTGCTCAGTTTTTCCTGCTCAGATCCGTCCAGTACCTGCTCTTAGCCTCACTTTTTGGGATCAAATCTTCAAGGTTTGGGAATGATTGATGTTTGTGTGTTGCCTTCAGGGGGAATGGGATCTTTCCACGCAATGGTGAATTCAAGTGTCCACATCATCATGTACTTCTACTATGGACTGTCAGCTGCTGGACCTCGCTTCCAGAAGTTCCTGTGGTGGAAGAAGTACATGACTGCCATCCAGCTGGTGAGCAAACACACAAAGAATGATTCATTTAAAGCGTCCGAATTTGTGAATTGTAGTAAGCTGGGGTGGTGTTTCTCCACAGACTCAGTTCGTCCTGGTTTCCCTTCATGCGACACAGTATTACTTCATGGACCGCTGTGACTACCAGTTCCCCATCATCATCCACCTGGTCTGGATGTATGGTACCTTCTTCTTTGTGCTCTTCTCAAACTTCTGGGTGCAGGCGTATGTGAAGGGCAAGCGACTGCCCAAGCAGGACATCAAGCAGTCCAAGAACGGCACAACGGCGTACACGAACGGCAAACACCACGAAAACGGAAACAGCATCAGCTACAGGAGCAGCAACGGCACCAGCAACGGCTCGGCTCACCATGAGAACGGCAGCACTCACAATGGCAAGATGAAGAAGGCATAGAGCGCCTCCAGAGATGCCACTTCCACGAATAACCTCAACTACCACCAATTCCACAGAAAATTCTGGCAGTTTTGTTTTTCAGTTTTTTTAGTAAAAACGTGGGGAAATGATGTGATCAGTGATCTCCAAAGGTGCGGTCTCACATTTGTTTGTTTACCTGTGTTTTTTTTTCGGAGTTGGGTGTCTACCTATACAACAAGATGAATGAAGAGAAGATTTCTTTTCTCCCAAATCTTCTCTGATGTTGCAGCAGCTCTCCACTTACTGTCACTCGAGAGCCTCACAAGTTTGGCACAGGACTTCCCGTCACCATGTAGTCCTGTGGACACATGACTGTAGTTTCCATTAAACTGGAACACACTTTTGTAAATAGTTTTACAACACACCAAAATAACTAATTGTATTGGTACACTTTCAAACTTTCTAAGTAGTTCCATTGTGTATTTAAGAATAAAATGAAAATTAAATCTTTTTAAATTATGATTTTTTTTTTTTGTCAGTGTTGTGTTTCTACCCGTTTCTTTAATGGATGAGGGAAGTTGGGTGTGCTGCAGTGCTGAAACATGAATGGAAAGTATTTGCAAACCTCCTGATGGGACAATCCCAAGTATGTGGACTGAGAGTGGGAGCTAAACAAAAGGCTGATTCTGCTTCGTCTCAAACATCTCCCTCTCTCAGTTATAAATTATTGTGTATGCATGGTGTCAGGAATTAAACCTGGGCTGGAGGGAGTGAACTTCTCCACTGAGGGGGACAAACGTAAACTCGACATCATTTTCATCATTTTAGTCAGCGCTGGTCCATGTCAAAATAAGCCTTTCTCTTCACTCAGATAAGATCAGATGGTTACTGGGAAATTAAAGTGCCACAGAGCTCATTTCAACAATACAAATAGGACAAAAGATTAGGTTAATAAAAAGAAAAGGTCACAGCATGATCATCGTGGCTCTACCATTATCTTGTGCAGTTAGAATTTTATCACGCTTGAAAACCTTGACAGTGAGTTAGAAAGGAAGACAGGTGTTGCTCATTTCTTATATGTGCAGTTTGGAATATGTTGGTATGACTCGCCTCTAAACGTAGCAGAGGAACTTTTTAATCCAAGAGTGAGAAAAAAAAGTGCCTTGTATTGATGAATTAAAACGATTTACATGGCGATCCTGCTGAGATTCCTCATCAGAACTGCCTTCAGACTCATCAAGTCTTTGCTCAGCATGATCTTATCTGAGTCAGTTTCTCTTCTTAAAGCTCCATAACACAATGATACAATGTGTTATCATGTGACGACTGATTTACAGCAATGTCGATCATGTTCACCGTGACCAGAGTAATTCTTGTACATATCTAATAGATATGTAGATCCATAAATAATGCCCTGTTCGGTTAGTGAGCTACTGGTCATAATCTTTTAGACATGTTGGCAGTGTTTCAAAGGATTTCCATGAGCGAGCAGCAACTTGGTCATTCTTGCGCTTTTATTTTGATCAAACTACATGAAATAGATCCCGTATTAAAACATCAGTCAGAGTGCAATCGGTTTCCTACTACGCATCTACGACATTCGCTTCTTCATTCTCCATTTCTGAGTTCTTTGGGGAATCCCCTGTTAAAAGCAATGACATGTTAGTCTTCTAATCCTTACGTTCATGCTGACACTGACAGTAACAGGTATCACTAAGGGTTCTGTCTACTGGAGAGGGGGTGAGCCGGGAGGTCCAGTCATGCTGCAGCGCGACTGGCTTTAGCTGATATTCTCCAGGATGTAAAAGATCAGCTCCATTACGATAGGCTCGCTGTCTCTCTTGCGCCCCCTGCTGTGGATAACTGGGATCATAACACTGTCCAGGGCGTTCAGATATTGAGCTGGGAGAGGTTGACCGTTGCTGCCCGCCACGAATCCAACCTGGAACACCAGACGTGTTGGTTGAGGCATGTATTACAATACATGTACATACACTACTACAGTAAAAATGCATACTATGATTGAATATATATATATATATATATATATATATATATATATATATATATATATATATATATATATATATATATATATATATATATATATATATATATATATATATATATATTCACGGAAAGGCTATATATATATATATATATATATATATATATATATATATATATATACATATATACATATGAAACAAAATAACAAAAAATGATAGACATGTATTAAAATACATGTACATACAGTACTACAGTAAAATACATACTACGATTCAAGACTTAGTTGAATATACAGTGGTACCTCGGTTTTCAAATGTCCCAGAATTTGAACAAATCGGAGTTCAAACAAAAATTTCGAGATTTATTTGCTTCCGGTTTCGAACGAAAATCCAGAACGCCCAAGAAAAAAAGCCGGAAAAAACATAACGTGCGTGGACCGATCAGCTGACCCACAACACGCTTTGTTATTGTGTATAACGCAGCCTCTGTATGCAGACGTGTCCCGTTAGCTCCATTTACTGACTGTTTTTTCTTCATATTGAGGTGTAAAACCTTGCCTGTCTCTGCACTGGACCGTGGTAGAGTGTCACAGGGGAGGTGCTCGCTCTCCACACCTCTGAGGCTGGAGCACGCACTCCAGAGTCTCCGGGTCTCGGACAGACACACTACATTCACTCCTACAAAAGCCTATTTTAAGGCTTGGAACCTTCCATTAACTGTCATGGGAAAAATCGATTCATATTTCGAACACGGATTGCGGTCAAGAACCGAGGTACCTCGGTATATATATATACACACAAATACATAAGTAACAAAAAATGTAAGCAATGTATTAAAATACACACAGGTAAAAGAAAACATGAATGTACCTCTTGGGGGTCAAAGGTCACACGCAGCCCCAATTTAGCCATCCCATCCTCTTTCAGCAGCTTGAGGTGAGGACATAGAGCCAGACAGAAGGCTCGGGCGATCCGCTCCGTCAGCCGGTCGTGCTCCGCAGAGTCTGCCACCGTTGCCTTAGGCGTGTTCCCTCGCTGCAGGAAGAACACCTGAGACAGGAAATGACAGCAAAATGAGGAGAGGACTGAGAGGTTACAAGTTAAGAGTAGGTTTTAAAATATTCTCATCGTAGATACCTCTGTCCAGCGGATGATCTTCCCGTTTTCTTTGTATTCTGATTTCTGGAACATCTTTTTACTGTTGATGGACTCCATGGATTTCCCATCAATGGGACTCACCACCCTGAAAAAAACTCAGAATGTAAGTGACTCCAAAACAGTTGCATTGTCTTAGGTGCTGTGAAAAGTCTGTCAAAATCAAGTGAGACTCCAGTTTGACCGTCTGACTCCCTCACCCTTTATTCACGGTGCACTTCTCCTCCACCCACTGCACAGTAACAATCTCCTGGTTCTCTGATTGGTCTATCCGGCCACAGGTGACTGTGTAGTCTTTCATCTCCCGCAGTGAGCGCCGGAGTTCGGCCATGGTTTCCACGGTGATCTGCACCATCAACCCGTCTGTGGCAGGGGACAACAGTACAGGAGAAACACACACAGACACTGACCCACATGCAGCAACGTGATCTGACAAACTGTTAGACGCACACAAACAAACATCGACACATTCTGAATGACTGGCCGTGCGGCAGGAGAAGAAGTGAGGCTTGTTCTACCTTCTACGATGCTGGACCGAGCCAGGTATCCTGCGGACGCTTTCAGAGCGCTGCTGAATATGAAGAAACACGACCCGGTCACTGAAATATCAGAACAAAAGTGATCTGGCGTCATCCACCCATTGTGCGACATGAACATCTGTGGGCCTTCAGTCACGTCAAGAACCGTGATTGAAGGACCTCAACACCCTGCACCAGCAGGCTTCATTTGAGTGTATCTCCTTCTAGAGACAAACAATTTCACATGTAAATGAATGTAAAAAGCAGAAATCTTGGCAAGATTTTCACAGATTTATATTTGTTATTTTTGAGACACTACACTTTAATGTTACGTCGCATTGTTTCATCTCTGTAAGTGTTAAATCTAAATCTAAATCTCAATTTTAAGGATTTAGACGCTGCTTTCGTCCAAGTGGAGAGCTAGACGCCCCCTTCTGCTCTGACCGCCCATCAGGCTTGCAACTGAAAGTCCGTGATTTTGAAATGGCTACCCAGCAGCAACTGGAAATCGCTATTGTGGCAGGTGCGCGAGCTGCTTACCTCTGATGCCGACTATGGAGGAATGAAGCCAGCACCTTGTAGTGCAGCTCGCAGCCTGAGCCGAGGAGCGTCTAAATCTCCACTTTGAGGAAAGGAGCGTCTAAATCCTTAAAACTAAGATTTAGATTTAATATTGAGATTTAATATTTTGATTTCATGTTTAGATTTAGATTTAAGATTTAGATTTAATATTTAGATTTAGATTCAGATTTAACACTTGCAGAGATGAAACAATGGGATGTAACATTAAAGTGTCGTGTCTCAAATGTAATTTATTTTATTTTAATAAAATAAATTAATTACATTAAATTAAATTAAATTAAATGTATGTGTATTTTATTTTATTTTATTGACAGCGCTTTGTTCCAAAGCACTTTTCCAGTTGGTGGGATCCCCACTGACCATGGCAATAAATTTCTGATTCTGATTCTGATAACAAATATTAGCTATATCTGTGAAAATATTGCCAAAGATTTCTGCTAAATCAGGAAAAAAACGGGTGTCTTAATTTTTCCATTCGGCGCCCCATAGTGTCCCTCCCTCCCGCGCTAGACCTTTCCGTGGCTGATTGTGGATGCTGATGGCCTGGGTCTGGTACTGGCTGTCGTCCTTCTGCACGCAGATGAGGTGTGAGTCTGCCGTCTCGTTGAAGCACGCAGCGATAGCCAGAACATGCTCGTTGGACTTATTCAAAGCTTTCATCATCTGAAAATGGACGATCCTTGTGTCAAACAAAAGTACTGGCTCTCGTCCAAACACACAGCTACCTCGTTGTAGCCAGTGGTCGGTATCTTGATGCAGGTCCTCTGAGCCTCCAGATCTACAGTGAGGCCCGGCACCGTTGGTAAACTGTACCGGTAATTCCTAAAATCCTGAACAACATAAATGTAGTCAAAGATAGCTGTTGCACGTGACGCTGACAACATCAAACTCACCACTAACAGTCTCATGATAGTGTGACCGACCTCCCCAAACAGAGGCTTCCTGAACCTCACGCTGTACAGAGGACAGGGGTAAACTGGGAAAAGAAAATACGTCATACTTGCTGCAGTGGAGTGAAGCTGTTTTGGTGCCACTTACATCTGTACTCGGCTCCCAGCCGCAGCATGAGGCGGAGGGGGAAGGCTTTGGCCCAGGTCAGCTCTGCCCGGTGGACCAGCAGCCCAAAGAGGTAGGGTTGGTTTGGCAGAGGTAGACCTTGGAGGGACTGCAGAGTGGAGCGCACGTACAAGAAGCCAGCGTGCTCATCGCTGCCCAGGAAACTGCTGCCCACCAGGGCGAGGGACAGGTGTTTGATGACCTTGCCTTCAGACAGAGAGCGAAAGTTCCTGCACTGATCATGTCACGAGATGTTCTTCAGTTGGACTTAGAGGTGAACTCCATTCCTGGGTTTGTATTAGCGTAAGGAAAGGAGGATGGTTTCTTGACATTGCACTACTGAAAGTGAAAAAGTCGTATTTACTTGAATGACCTTACATTACATAAAGCTGCTGGAGGTTTCTTGATGGTGTCGCCAGGAAAATATTGGGCAAAAAGCACAGCAAACACAAATGTGCTCGTAAAGTGATGGTGCTTTGCAGCATATAAAGAAGTTCTCTATGTTCCATGTACATCTTATTTATCCTGACACATTTGCCTGCAGTTTAGTGAAGCTGTAAATGCCCTAATCCCAACATTCAACCACTGTTCTTGGGGGAAATGATCTCTCACCAGCCAGCATGTCTCTGTACAGCTGAATAAAGTGTTGGAAGATGTCTTTGGGGAAGCTTTTCTCCTCCGGCAGGCACTGCAGTAGCACCACCACCTCCACCTGTCCCACGGCGTGCATCCCCTTGGTTGTCACGCACCAGCACCTCCTGTTCACATCTGGCAGAAAATAAACAACCTCAACGCTGCAAATAGATGAGGATTTGAAGCGATGACAGTGCATCATGTAAAGGCTTAAAAGGCTTTGTGTCTTGTTTGTCATAGCAATAAAACCGATAGGTATGTCATTATGCAGCACGCACAGGGACGTACAATTAACCAGCTTGACCATGGCCAGGAGGTTGGCATTCAGAACAAACACCAGAGGTTTGGGTCGGCCACTCTCCAACTCCTGGATTAGCAGCGTCTCCGAGGGCTGCTCCTCCACAGTGTAGTCTGGGGAATGAGAGAGTGAACCGTTACATCATCACGCAGCTCAAAAACCAGGCCACACGCCTTTGCCCAAGATTATCCGAGACATCACTGTGAGACTATGAAACCCACTGTTTCAAGAGGTGCATTATGGGACTTGTAGTGTTTTTGAAGGTGGGTCATTTAGACCAGTGGTCATCAAACCCTGGGCCGGGGACCGATACCGGTCCGTGGATCAATTGGTACCGGGCCGCACAAGAAATAATTCATTATTTCTGTTTTGTGTATGATCTGAGTCTGGAGGAGCTTTTATTTTGGAAATCATTTTATTTTGAAAAATGACCAGCTTCTCTTGGTTAAGCCTCGGTCACTTGAGAGCCAAATTTTGACCCACGTGCTCACAGAATGAGTAGTAAACATTTTTTAGCGAAGGGGAAAAGGTTCAGTGAAGAGATGGAAGAGCTTCCTTGAAGAAGGCAGTTTTTAACAAAGAATACCAGGAGGCGTACTTGAAATATGGATTTATCGCAGCCGTCTACCATCACTCCCGGACGGGACAGTTTCGTTGCAGTGAAACAAGCTCAGGGTCCCATTGATTTAACAATATGGTGAGTTCAAATTTTCAAGGCATTACCATAGCGACCTGAGTCAGAGAGCGTTAGGGCACTGGTCGAGCTTGTGAGTCTTAGCAGACACACAAACATACAGAGGCCTTATATGACGGGTCAAAGTCGCAACTTCATACCCCGCGGGCCACTTTCCCATTGTCAAGTGTTGACCGGTCCGCAGTGATAAAAAGGTTGATTTAGAGTATATAGATACAATACAGTGGGCCACCATTAAAGCAGATGTTTCTAACCTCCTTTGACCCCCGTAGAGGTGAGGATTGGCGGCAGACCATCGAGGGGGATCAGGCTGGAAGAGCTGCCCACAACTGCTGTGGTTCCCCAGCTGTAAGGGCAACGTGCCACCTGGAGAGAATAGGTTGGATTAATGCTATACATTTATATATTGAAGAATTTCACGGTCAAATTCCTGATGATCCTACAGTGGTGGCCATCCTGTGTGACCTTGCTGCCCTGTGGATCAGTGGTGATCCTCCCGAGCCCCTGACTGGTCTCCCTGATGCCGGTGTCATCAGAGGTGAGAATGCTGGTTCCCTGGTTGGGGTGGTGGGAGCAGACTCGGACTGCTGCTGATGGGTCAGGATGTCATCAGCGAACCAGACCCTCCTCCTTCCTCTGGGGGGCGTCCCTGCGCAGAGCGCTCATTGCTCAGCCATGACTTTACAAACCCACAAACTGTTGACTAACATCTAAGTAGAATGTTGTGTTTCTCACTTTTAATGAGGGTTGAATGACAGGAAACACACACTCGCCCTTCCTTGCCATCCAGATGTGTAAGTCTGAACTTCAGGCTGGAGCAAAGTGCACAAAAAACCTGACGATACACACATGCACATGCACACACGCACCATCACAAAAGAGCACAATTGGCACAGCTACTAACTCTGGACAGAATTGCTTCATATTGCATGTGAACTGTGGAGGTTTCGCTCACCTTCCCGCAGGCTCGGCAGTGATGTCTTCTCTTGGTGAATGTAAACTTGACCCCGCACTTCATGCAGACCAGGGCCTGGTTGTCAGGAACCCAGACCGGAGCTACATCTCCAAGGGCAGTGGCGTCATCTTTTGACAGGATGCCAGCACCAGTTTCCTTGCACTCATTGTCAGGGTCCTCGTGGAGCGCTTCGGCCGCCCCCTCCTTTCGGCTGCTGATCTCTTCAAGTGAAGGATCTACCGTCACCCCTGGGCTGCAGGGCTGCTCCAGATTACTCTCCTCCACCTCCTTCTCCTCAATCACAGAGTCCTCCTTGGATGACTGGTTCGGAAGCTTTCCATCCTCTTCAAGTGGCCACGCAGCTTCAGCAGGGCTGAGTACCAAAGGGCTGGAGGTCTCTTTGAAGCACCCGTCTCCCCACGTGGAGATAGCCATCACGGTGCAGCTTCCTTCCTCCAGCTGGGAGGCTGAGGCGGTTTTGGGCAGCTGCTCTGCTGTGGTGGAGGCATCTGAGGACATCTTTGACAGAAACTCTGCTCCGATCTGTCGCGTGCCCAGCTCTGACTTTGGTACCTCGCCATCTTTTAACACCAGAAGATACGGTCGGTTCAGCCAGTGATGCTTGGTGTCTCGAAGAGATGGATTGTCTCCTTCATCTGTTCAAGGGGAGCATGATGAGATCAAGCGAACACCAGTGAAAGATTCAAGGTCTCCAACCGTCACTCTGCAAACACGCTCACTGTTACGCAGTCTCCTGACTGATGGCTCATTATTGGCACGGCAGTGTCCACAGAAGGCTAAGTGGCCATTTACGTGCGAGTGTTCATGCCTATCACCCGCCCTTTTACACCCAGCTGCTTTCAATCACGACAAAAGGTTTAATTCCGTCCTTGAGGGGTACGAGCTGATATGGCAGCGCCCCCTTAATGAGGTCCGGTGTGCAGCAAGAATCTATGGAGAATCAATGCACCCAGTGGAAACGCTTGATCATTCCTCTGTGCTGCTGCTCCTCGGGAGACGCTCAATACCGACATCTGCACAGCACTTTACAGCAAAGTTTCATTGTGTGCTGTGTTTACACCAGATGTGCGACTGATAGTGACTGAAGTAAGATGCAAAGAAGAAAGAGTGAAATATGGCAGCTCAACTGCTCCGCTGGTTGACTGATTGTTTGAAGTTGTCACCAGCTTCCACTTCTGGTCCGAGGCCAAGAAAATGCAGCAGTGGGTTGAATGAGAGTGAAATAGAACACATTTCTTAGGGATAGGCCTCATAGATATTGTGGGGGAAAATGTATATAGGAGTTTTAGGGCTCTTGGCAGCAGCTCTGTTCTGTGTCCCTTCCTGGGGTGTGGATAAATGGAGGCCCAGTCTGAGAGACTCTACCAGTGCTCCTTTTAAATGAGGCGTCTCGCCTACTGACTGCTACTGTATATGAGCTGATGATACGTTTACTCAGAAGAGAAAGCTATTTTTGTTCATAAGTGCAAAGGACTTGCTATATTGGGGTCTTGAACTCACCTCATGATTCACATGAAAAAGGTTTGCGACTAACTCACTCATCTGGACTGTTGTGTCTCTAATGAAAGGTAGATTTCCGCTCCTATTCATGAACAATGGGCCAGACTGGCTCCCGTGGTTGTTAAGAAAGTTTCTTCCAGAAGTCACTTTCACAGTCTTGTGCCAGTTCTTGTTATCTCCAGGGCCGCAGTCACCTAACAAACTGGAATGGCTCACAAAAAGTGTACATGAATTGCCCTTGCTCCGCGTCCAGAACATTTAATTCTTGCTGCAATCTGATCTGGAAATCGCCCCAGTTTGGCATCCGTTATCAGAAGTTTGAGGCGGAAATGACTTCTGATAGTAACCTCATGTGATCGTGTATGTGTGACTCATAAAGGGGTGAAGTGGGATGAGGCAAACACACCAGCATCTGGACCTGCATCAGGGAGCAGCTCATAGCACAGGGGCTCAGTCCTGCCAAGTGCATATGTTCTCAGTGTGGTGCTCATGTCTAACGCTCCTGGGGGAGTTTCTGTCTGGGTGGAGGGAAGTTTTTGAACATCATGATTCCGATAAGCAGAAGACAATGGGTAGATCAAAATGGAGTCTGGCATTTCTTTGTGGGGAGAATTCCGCTTCCATGCCACTTCAAGTAGACCATGAGACACATACAGGCCCAGACTGACCTCGCCACTATAACTGGAGAATGACAGTTGAATCTCAAGTGGCTGACGAACAGCCAGTGAACAAGCATCTCTCTCAACCCTGCAATGGAAAGAAGCAGCGGCTTTGGCACACGGCAACAGTGGCAGTGTTTCCGTGGGGGTGCACACATGATCCACCCAAACTGAGGAGTGAATGACTCACCAAGTATTTCACTAGAGCAAACAATTGTTACGTAACGCCATCACTCCTTAGACGGAATCCGACGCGGTGCTCGGAGCTGGGAATGTTGACAACAGACTGTGTGACGCGTGCCGATGTTGCACCGCTGAAGCGCTCGACAGCCCTTGTCCGGTGACGCAGTAAAACACGTGCGATTGTTTGATCCCGGTGGACTCCGGGTCGCCAATGCGACACTCGGTCCGCATCCCGTTAGGCTAAGCCCAAGGTTCCGCTGACTGGTACCCGACTCGGGCTTGCACCGAGTCTGTGCTCAGGTGACGATGCGGACTGTGCTGGCAGTCAAAATCGCTGCATCAGCGCTTTTCCGACACAAACGCGCAACATCACCGGACAGACGCCACGCCAGCCCGCAGGGTGGATCCTCCCTCATGGGAGCGCCTACCTTCAGTTATGGCTCCCAGCAGGCTCTCATTGTCGTCCTCCCGTCCAGTGAAGAACTTGAGCATCTTCTCCTCTTACATGAGTGTGTGTGCGTGTGTGTGTGCGCGCGCGGAGAAGGACCAGGCAGCGGCAGCTCTTAAGGAGAAGGATGGGGGTGATTTGCCTCTCTACCCCCCTCAGTGAGATCTCCCCTCCTCCCTTGTGTTTCTCTGCAGCTCTTTGAAGAAAACTCAAGAGGTATGCAGAATTGTCCCTGCACAGTCAGCCAGCTGGACGGACGACAGACTTGTGCTGTCAGATCACAGATTTGTGATTCACCCTGAACCCCAGCAGAGCTTCAACCTTCCACTGTCATCACTGCAGTTCTACATCATCTTTATTCTCATCATCACTCAAGCTTGTAGGGCCACATGGATCAGTAAAATAAAAAAAAAAAAGTCTCTGCTTCACAGGATGGTGTTGATGATGCCGTCACTTATTCAGTCCACAGGCACATGAAACCAATCAGTTGCTTTCATTCTTGGATGCCTCGTCGAAATTCTCCACCAGATCTGCAGGACAAAAACACAGAAGCATCACGTCACGTCAGTAACCATCGACATAATTTACATTACATAATTTCACATACTTTGTCATGAAAACACATCTACACAATTATAAAACATTTCAACTATTCAACTAGTTCGTCATGATTTTCAGCAAACACGAGCCACACAGACACACACTGGGCACTCCAACGACGTCCATAACAATTTCCAGACATTTAAATATTCATTCATTTTCCACTACAAAACAAAGTTTGTTTATGGCCCGCAAGGCAAAAACCTGCTGAAACGAACCTGGAACATCATCATCCTCTTCCTCGATGTCTTCAACCTTTGGAGTTCTGGAGTCAAGAGCTGAAATTAGAGTGAGGTGGTTATTGTGACAATAACAACAACAATAACAACAACAATACTATTGCTGTACTTGCAGCCACCAGTTGAAACCATCCATTGAGTTTTGTTTTTATGTGTCAGGTTATGATCTCTAGGGGGTTCAATAAGGCAACTAAAGTAACATTTCAATTTGAGAAGTTGTAACTCTGGCTGGCAGTACAGATGGTAAAAACTCGTTTACAAATAAAGAACAGCCTTTCACAGAGTCAATGAGTGCAGCATGAGGGACAGGCATGCTTAAAGTGCACATTAGCCATATGTTACTTGACAGGACGCTGGCAACGCGATAAGAAAATGGATATTCATAACCTTCCAAGCCTGTCCTCTAGTGGCCATTTATGCTAACTGCAATAGTGCGCAGCCTTTCATTGGCAACACATGCGTTTATGAGCAAAGGTGGAGTTCCAACGCTACAATATGCATTTATTTAGTTTTTATAATTTACTTAAATTATTAAAACTTTGTTTTAAGTATCAGTGTGATTAGATAGATGACGGTATTTACCATAATGCTCAACTCAAAACACAGAATTGCACCTTTCGGCAGCATTGATAATCTGGCAAGGCAGAAAGTGCAACTCTTTTGCCAGCTACAGACCAGGGAGCTAGTTTCATCAAACCCACCCTGTCGTGGGAACTGCTCGGCCAGTTTCCGCAGGCTGCTGAGGCTGTCGGTACCGAGCTGGCTGAGGATCCCTGGTAGCATCTCGGTCAGCTGCTTGGTCTCGGCGTGACCCGTGATGGAAAAGGTGTTGGCTGACAGTGAAGCCTGAACTTTGGGGTTGTTGAAGTGGATCACCGTGCCGTCATCCTTGATCATGTTGACCTCAAAAAGAAAGGTGACGTTTGCTGAGCACGAGGACAGCAGCCAGGGACGTTGCCTCCTTACAGTGTCGATCCATACCAATTTACCTCCTCAATGCCTGCAATGTTGTTTACAGCCAACTTCTTTAAGGAGCTTTGGAGCTTTTTGTCATCTGCGGTCGCCGTTCTGTGCACCACCTTCTTCTTTCTACGTGCCGAACCCTGGAAAGAAGGTCCACCAAACTCTGGATCAGACACTACATAGACACATCCATCTCTCTATTTGTTATTGTCACCACTCAAGTGCCATCTTCATGCCACAGTTCTGGTAGCACCCATGTTTATTTCAGCCTGTACAACATCCCTACCAAGATCTAGAGTTTGAAAGACTGTATGTTTACTATTAAAAACGTGGCCCCTCGAGAGTCTCACCTTCCCACCTATCCGCACTTGAGCTTGAAGCTTGGCCAGTTTTTCTTGATTCATGTTTCCACCTGTAAAAGCTGTGAGAGAGAGACTGAATGAGCGGCCGATCTCAGGACTTCCCAAAGTGTCTCTGACTGGAGAGAAACACTTGCTGACTGCTTTCATTCGTGACGCGCTACCTGCTGGGGCGTCCTCGGGAGCATGCGGCAGGGAAACACGGTGTTCATGGAGGAGATGTTGCGTCAAATGGGATTGTTTTCCACTTCCTGGTTTCTGACCAGCTGACAACAGTTTGCGTCTGGTGTGGCCATCTAGCGGACACTCGTTGTATGACATCAACAACGTTCTAATTCTACGTCTGTATTGACAGTCGGTGACAAGATAACATAAATGACGATCAACGTCCCATTATTATAAAGTAATGCATATATATTCAACGTGCTGCTTCATACCTCAAATTTGAAGAATATTGAGTGTTTTTTTTTTACAATATCAGAGCAGTATGAACTGAACACTATAATGGATGACAATAATGGCTTTAAATTATGTTCCACAATGCAGTGCTCGTTGATGTGGTGTGCATCCAGTGTCCTAGTTGCGCTTGTCTTCAGACAAATATTCATGCAATTGACTGAATCACTGTGTCTTTCAGGATCAATCCTCCAAGGCAGGGACAGGTAGGGGACCCAGATGCATTGTTGTTTGTCTCCTCCGAGCTCCTGAAGAGGCTCCTCTGCCACGTTAGAAGTCGCTGTGGCTTGGATGCGCAAAAGTTTTGCAGCAACAAGAAGATTTTCTTCATAACAGCTTTCCTCAGCAGAATATAGACCCAAGGGTCCAGGATCTGGTTCCAAGTCGCCATGCGCACCATCATCAATAGACTGATGGACTTGGGCTCCTCATGGACTTTGAGACACTGGATGATGACGCGGATCTAGCAGAGAGGCAGAAGATGACAGCAATAACTCTTGGCTTTTCAATAGTTAGAATAGAAAAACAAAACAAAAAAAGGACAGAATGTTATGCATATTACTCTTCACCGGTGTTGGTGTTCTTTATTTCTGCTTTCCCTGTCATGGTATATTGCCACTCATTACTGCTCCATGTACAATATGAGTCCCTCACAAAACCTCATTGTACTCTGTTATGCAGTTATACCGTGATTCGATCAAAAAGGAAGAACAGACATTATGGAGAAACTCCAAATATATGTGTTTGTTAAACCCAGGATGTGATCACAGAGAAAACTCAATGCTGGATCTGACAGTGTGAGTGACAGCGATGGTCATGTCACACTGAAGACGCTTCAATAAGGTCACTTTGTTCCCCAAATTCTTATTTTTAGCCTGAGTGGAAGCAGCCTGCCACACATTAGTCATCAGTTCATCACAAGCGATCAGTCCTGTCAAGCTTTTGCGCCGTAAGTACTTAATACAATCCATTCCTCCATCTTCTTATGCAAATCCAAGGTGTGGTATTGTGTTCCCCACATTGCCCTGGGTCTGCCTCTGTTATCTTACTTTTAAAGAGAAACTTCCTTCAAATATAAAGACTGTACTACTCAAAGTGAGAGTAGTTCATTGCCATGACAAAGGTGGCACACGCAATAACAATATATAGCGGGTTTTTTTTTAATTATTAGAAACAGTGTACTGTGTATATTTGATTTTCACCACACAGGTTTTGCATGTCATGTCTTTTAGTGTTGTCACAGGCAGGTGACATCGAGAACATTATATCCTGTTCGCACCAATATCCTGTGGTGGATCACTGTGCTAAAAAATAAAATAACAAACTGAAACTGAAACTGATAAACTGCTTCCAATATATGTTCCAATGTTGGCTAAATCTCAAACCTCCGGTCATCAACTCCGAACTATGCAGTATTTCTCTGTAAGTTTCGGAAATGAGAGAGCTGAGTAAAAGCATGACGACTAGAGCCGCCCAACAAATGCGCAAGCGGCAAAATATCTCACCAGCAAAGGGCCCCAGCAGACGCAGGACACCAGCATGATGACCAGAAGTTGGCAGATCATCTCCAGATGGTAGGAAGTTCCTCTGCAGTGATGCTTTTGGCGCAGTCTTGATTGAAGCAAAGCAAAGCTGGTCATTGTGTTACACACTATGGACAACAGCAGAGCCACAATCCCCAGCATGGAGAAGAGCAGAGGCAGCAGCACGTCCAGCCAGTCTCTGGGCTCATCCATGTGGAAGAAGCACCAGCTCCTGGAGCTCTGGATCTTGTAGGGCCGCCACAGCAGCACTGGCAGCACCGCCACCAGAGCAGCCAGCACCCACATGACCCCCAGCAGCCTCCTCATGTGGTGGGACGCCAACCCGGTTGAGTGGAAGATCGGTCGGGTGACTCCGATGCAGCGTTCCACGGCCATGGCGCTTCCCAGGAAAAGAGGGCTGAGGCCAAAGAACACCATGCAGGTCCCAAAGATGCTGCACACGATGCGGTATGGGTCAAACAGCTCCCATCGCTTATTGGAAATGTAGACAAAGAGAACCAGAGAACCAATGATGAGGTGTCCCAGCAGGTCAGTGACCACCAGGCTGCTGGCGAAGAGCAGGAAGGAGGCTTTGTACTTCGCACGAATACGACTGTAGGATTTTCTCAGTATGAAAAGAGCAAAGCTGTTGGACAAGATGCCGACAGTCATGGAGATGACAGACGCAGTGATGGACAGCTCACTCTGGGTGCTGGTGTTGTTGGAGCTCCCGTTAGAGGACATGCTGAATTCTGGACCCCGCAGAAAATACGTAAATATCAACACACTTCTGTCAAGTTCTCACATACAAAAATTGGGTCCTACCTGGTCTGTCTTCACTCCAATTCTTTGGCAGAATCTCTAGATGCCACATAAGAAACTGTTCTCCTCAATCCTTCTCTCTCAAAGAAGAGAGCTGCTGAGCTGTTGCTCACATCACAGTGAGGGAGGACCACAGAGCGTCACCACTGAGAAATAAGCCTCTGTGTGAAGTGCATGCAACATCGCTGCACATCATCTTCATCATCATCTTCAACACAACCACGTACATCTTTTTCACCATCATCATCTTCACTACCGCCAGCACTATCATCATCATCATCACCAGAAATACCACGTACATCTTCTTCACCACCATCATCATCTTCACCCTCATCATCATCATTATCACCACCACCAGCACCACCATCATCATCATCATCTTCACCATCATCATCATCACCACCACAACCACGTACACCTTCTTCACCACCATCATTATCATCATCATCTTCACCATCATCATCATCACCACCACCAGCACCGCCATCATCATCATCATCACCACCACAAACACGTACATCTTCTTCACCACCATGATCACAAACACGTACATCTTCTTCACCACCATCATTATCATCATCATCTTCACCATCATCACCACCATCATCATCTTCGCCATCATCATCATCATCATCATCATCATCACCATCATCATCATCACCACCACAACCACGTACACCTTCTTCACCACCATCATTATCATCATCATCTTCACCATCATCATCATCACCACCACCAGCACCGCCATCATCATCATCATCACCACCACAAACACGTACATCTTCTTCACCACCATGATCACAAACACGTACATCTTCTTCACCACCATCATTATCATCATCATCTTCACCATCATCACCACCATCATCATCTTCGCCATCATCATCATCATCATCATCACCATCATCATCATCACCACCACAACCACGTATATCTTCTTCACCATCATCATTATCGTCATCATCTTCACCGTCATCATCATCACCACCACCAGCACCACCATCATCATCATCATCACCACCACAACCACGTACATCTTCTTCACCACCATCATCATCTTCACCATCATCATCATCACCATTATCATCATCACCACCACAACCGCGTACATCGTCTTCACCACCATCATCATCTTCACCATCATCATCATCACCACCACAACCACGTACATCTTCTTCACCACCATCATCATCATCATCACTACCACCAGCACCATCATCATCATCATCATCACCAGAAATACCACGTACATCTTCTTCACCACCATCATCATCTTCACCATCATCATCATCACCACCACAACCACGTACATCTTCTTCACCACCATCATCATCTTCACCATCATCATCATCACCACCACCATTATCATCATCACCACCACAACCGCGTACATCGTCTTCACCACCATCATCATCTTCACCATCATCATCATCACCACCACAACCACGTATATCTTCTTCACCATCATCATTATCATCGTCATCTTCACCATCATCATCATCACCACCACCAGCACCACCATCATCATCATCACCACCACAACCACGTACATCTTCTTCACCACCATCATCATCATCACCATCATCATCATCATCGCAACACAGCATACACTGTTTAAACATGCCTCTCTTCAAGTCACCTATGACTCGATTGATCAGCTGACCTAAGTGAAAGCTGGTTGGCTGAATAAACATTCCAAGGGGTCATGAATGTACAGTATGTTTGACAGGAAGCAGAGTGACTGTGCTTCTGTACAGAATGTGACAAAACTGCGATGCAGTGATGCCAGCTTCGCCCGGCTCTCAAAAGTGTGCTAATAGGTCTTTCACAAGTTCAGAAAAATCTTCCCTCCGGTGACATGACATGTCCAAAGTGTGGTGTCACATACAATGGAGGCTGTAATGAGCGGCGCCCGACCGCTCGCACACAATGGAGGTGGAAGTGAAATCACAGCCTATTGTCGACTACTTCACTCGGAGTCGCAGCAACACAGGCTTCACTTGGTGGTGCTCAATGAGAGCTGCCATTAGTGTGAGGTGGGAAAATGAGCCAAAGCTTTCTGATGCACTGTGCGTCCCGTCACGATTAGTTCATCATAAATGGCTGCTGTGTAGCTCATGGGGTAGTAAAAAGTACTACTATTGAGTACTATTGAGTAGTTGTTGGTTTGATCCCCTGTCAGGCAACTAGAGCAGACCTTCATTTAAGAGGTCCATTGTTAGTGCTGTAGACAAATGTGATGGATCCGTGAGACAGTTGGATGTCAGTAAAAGGTTGAAGTCTGACTGTGACACCAAAGAGCCTACTGGCCATTTTAACCCACTGGCTGCTGTGTTGTAAAGAGTGTAAAAGAAGTTTACAAAGAACTTCTCGTCTGTTTTTAAAATCAATTAAAAAACTTGAAAAACTTCTAAATACTTTCTGCTCAAATCCGTGAATAAAAACAACTGTTGAAATTCATGTGGTTAAAACAATATTTCAATAGAGAGATGACTAGTCCCATGGTGTGGTGTGAACGGTATGTGTCCTTGTGAAATGATGACATTTCTCTGCTTTCTGCATCTTCTAGTGAGAGCGGTGACATCATAACTCGTCGACTCATGATCCTACTGGCAACCAATTTGACAGATAACTATAGTTAATTATTGCAGCCCTAATATAATAGAAATAGAGTTAAAAAATAAATAAATAAAATAAGCTGCTTAAAAAAATGTTTCATTTCCCCATTTTAATTTTATTTTTTGACTTTTATAAATGTTGTGACTATGTACGTTATTTCATTGTGGGAATCTGAATGTATACGTTGGTCCTGTGCTATGCAGAATGTTGGTTTCCAACAGGTATCCGGGTTTCCTCCCACACTCTCAAAACACTGAAGACAGTAGGTGACACTAAACTGTGTGTAGGTCTACAGTCAGTGGTGGCCTGTCTGTATGTACCTAATGATGGTCCAGTAATAGGCCCAAGGTGACCCCTGCCTCTCACCCCATCAATCTGGAACGGGCTCCACCCCTCTCTGAGCCCATAATTTTAGATTCAAGTTCCCGCAAGCTTGTGTAAAAGCTGGACTGCAGTTCAAATTCAATTTTCTGCCTCTGAAAATGTGTCCTCACAGAGTGAAGGCTGCAACTCCCCAAATGCCACAGAGGGACAGTATTTTGTTCATGTAATGCCTCTGTAACTGTGTGATGGTCCTTCTTGAGAAAGAAATGCTGAGTCATCTGCGCTGTGTTCAGTATTTTGTTGAAAGCAAATATTTTGGCCACGTCATCCTTTTAAAGCCATTTTTAAGATGCGTAGCAGTATGGACGTCAGCGCTTATGCCATGTCAGCACATTGGCGGGGCCCGAGAAGATACATTATCTTCCTAAGGGTGCAGCATTATGAGGCAGCCACGTTTCCTCAGGCACAATGGATCATAGAGAGATCTATCTGCCTTGTTTGAAATCCTCTTCTGGAGGGGTGCAGTCCGCCTGGGTGGCTAAAATCTGGCCACACACATCACAGACGCATCAGATATTGTGGTTGTAAGAAATGTGTTGAACATGAAAACTCTAAATGAATTACTGACATTTAAGAAGAATAAAATGTGTGGCCCGGTCCAGACCTTAATACTGGCAGACTGTCAGTGGCAGGGAGTTGGAGCCTGCACAGGGCGGGGCAGCCTGGGTAGTTATTGGTGGACGACCATTCACACACCAACATTTTACACTTGTTATCAAACCTCTGTCTGGCTCTAGACACAGCCAGAAGACAGCTTGTGCCAAACTCTGCCGCACGTTATCATCCACATAGAGTGACTGTAAATGCTAGTTACTGTAAAGCTGAATGAACTGCACCCATAAATCACACATTTTAGAGTTTGGCCAGTTTCAGCAGAGCTGCCAGAACGTACAAAAATTGATGGTTCAGTCAGGAGTTTTAAATTTTCCTCAGGGATATCATTATCACCCCATTGAGTACAGTAGGAAAGCCAATGCGCTGAAAGGACATACTGTATAATGTTTCAATATCTATGTGTAATTTATTTACTTACATTTTAATTATTTTGTCATTATATGTGCTTATATATTAGGGGTATTTGTCTCGTAGCGTTTGCTAGCTTGTGACCACACTTGATTTTTTTTTTTTTTTGCTGAAGCTTTATGGCTGTCTAAGATGTTTGCTGTGTAACTTTAATGTTTTTGGTGTCATCGGCTGCTGTGACATTTAGAAGTCCCCCACTGTGGGGACCCATAAAGGCAATCTAATCTACACTATACAACCACTAAGGGGCGCTGTTGTCTCTGCTGTGAACTCATTGGTGATGGCGCCCTAACCTTTTAACATTTTCTCTTTTATATGTATTTAATGATTTTATTCTCCATGGAAATATATATCAATACTTTCCAAAATGAACTCACCAACTTCGCCACTTAGATAGCCTCATATTTGAAAATCTATTTGATTGACTATGTTGTGATATATTATTACCTTATAGTGAGACCAGTGGCGTTAAGTATATGTAATGTCAATGAAATGAAGACTTTATATTACTATATATTTATTATATATTTATATATAACGAACTTTTTGTGTGACTGTTGCCACATGTGACATGCACCAGTTGAAGAAAGTATGACTTTCATTGCCTTCACTAGTGCCACTGACAAATGGTACAACAAATGGAGAAAAGAAATATGTAGCGACTCATTGTTGCTTCATTCTAATAAACAGTTTGCCTTCAGGTTTTGGGTGAGAACTGGTCAATAATATCAATCTCTGCTCATCAAATGCCTCATTAAAGCTCAGTTAATGAACAACAGCCTTCTGCCTCAGAGTGTCGGGGACGCTGTTTGTCCAAGGTCAGTAAAAATAATGATGTTGCCTCCAGTGCTCAGAGATAGCCACCGCCTGGTTATTGGCAGCTGCCTTTCCTTTGAATCTGTCTGAATCCGTCTTTTCTACCTGGAGCAGTCGTAATTGTTGTGCAGAGCAGCAGAAGCCGGCACAGCGAGCTTGACTCCCAAATCCTGCAGGGTGTTTTCTCACAGCACCTGAGAATATTGAGATTCCCTGGTGAACACTCTGGAAGTAAATATGCAACTGAGGACAAGACTTGAGACACAATTTCCAGTAACCCACTCCAGTCAAATAGTGTGAGTGGATGTCTGGACCCAAATCTAAATCTGCTGCTTGTTCCCCTGATAACCATAACACAGAGCCAATCACAACCTCCAGCATCAGCCACAGGGGTTGGCCGGGTTTTTCAGGGAGCCCATCTGTGTGAGAGTGGAATTGTGAACTGCAGTTTAAGAGATGGACAGTTCCCAAATGACTGTGATTTGGGTTTTTGTGGAGGGAAATAGCTAGAGGAGGGTGAGTGATTTAGTTGCTGCTAACAAAAAACAAAGAGACCAGCTTATAAACAAACTTTATATTTGACCTGTCGACGTTAAGATGCGGTGTTAACTTACAGTGGATGTATCCAAGCCGCTCAAGGCCACTGATGTTTATTTTCAGGTTGAGAAGACGATGCTCACTTTCATAAATGTGGAAGAAGACAGTCAGTTTTGACTTTGAAATAAGGAGCAAACTTCAGTCACCTCCTATTCAGTCATAATGTTTTTGTTTGTTGCCATTTTCAATGTTATTGAAATTACTTTGTCAGCGGTTCATATTCATTCCTCTTCCATGGTTCCTGAAGCCAAGTTAATCTTGAAGATCTTTGTTTCTTGATGAGTATCATCAGTCAGTGGGAGAGTGTGTCACGGATCTGTTCATGCTGAACGCTCTGGGTTTCCAGTCCGGCTGGTAAAAGTGAATGTTGAGGGTCTGTGCCCAGTTTGCAAAGACTATCTTCTCAGTGATGAAGCGGTGATGGCTTCCACGCCGGCTCCTCTCATGTGTCAGGTACATAGAACACTCGGCTGGTCCGAACGGCTCGTAGTAATGATAGGGGACGGAGGGATGAAGGGGGGATCTGATGGCAGGTATGGTACGAAAGTGTGAGGAAATGCGGGAAGATAATTATGCGATGGGGGAGCGGCAGAAGTGAGTGGGAAGAGAAGAAGAAGGGAAGCAGAGATCAGAAGATTGCAGGCTCATTAGCTGCCGTCTTGTTCCTCCGCAGCATGTGGCTCAGATCACAGTCACTTCAGTCACTTTGTCCATGAATAACTGGGACAATGTCCCACATTGTTCAGTCCTGCCTGCGCCAGATTAACATCTTATAGATGACTTTAGCCAGCGTCTGCGCCTCACGTACGACACAAGTAAATCTCATGTTGGCTGTGATGTAGAGACATGTCAAGGTGAATGGTGCTGTGACTAGTGTCTGCCGCATAGAACAATAGATACAGCGCTGTTTTATAGACAACGCCAGGATCTTATCAGCTAACATAAACCGCCTCATCAGACAGGAACATCAGATCTATTCCAATTCATGCACCAGTTGCTCTTATAACTCACAAAGGAATTGACTTCATCCCTACAGTGGAACGTAGCCATTCTAATTGTATTCTCTCACTGAGCCAACACAGAATCTTAACGGTCCAGAGGCATAAAAGTGAATCGTTCATCATCAACATCGAGATTAAAAAAGGGAATATTCGATTAAATCCCAATAACTTGGGGAGAGGGACTGGCCCTGGGGTCACTGCCGGTCACTCTCTTACTGTATATCTGTGTCACTCACTTAACCAGCAAGTGCTCATAATGTTACAGTATATGTTTGGAGAGGTTCTCATTACTAGTTTTTGCAGACAGTGTGGAGGGATTCGTGTGGTTTCTTTGCTGTACATGCGATCATCTTATCTCAGAATTCTGAGGTTTGATGTATAATTTAAACATTCTTTCCTAATAATTCATAAGCTTCACTTTGTATCTCGTCTTTTAAGATGTTTTATGTAATGGTCTTTTGGCTTGCCTCTTTATCTTTCTCTTTTGACCCATTTTAAATGTACAATTACTTTTACTTTCTATCGTTTTCCACATTAAATGTTATCATTATGAGCCATTTCAAGGGACTTGGTGCTCAGTATTTGCCTTTTCACGAATTAAAGGTCCACTCAGTACTTCATCAAATGGATTTGTTTTTTTCCAGTTCTGTTTCGCCCTTAAGACCCCTTTAAACCCAGTTCACTAATGTAGGATGATTTCCACCCCTAGAATGATAGTGACATGCAGCTGCTGGCTCAGTTGCATGGGCCCTGGGGTAGCTCTGTATCATCAGCATCATTGAAGGCTGTCTCTGTTCTCCTGTCCCTCCTTTGTTCAACATGTGATACGTGTGAGTACAATAATATCCACGAGTGTTTATGTACTGGAGGACTTTTCAACGGTAACAACAATCTGCCACAGTCACTGTCGCCCACAGCCATCATCCTGTCACAGGCTGGGTGACTCTGGCACGCCGAGTGGAACAAACATGACCGTGAGCTCTCTTTTTTTGATGAGAAGAATTTGTCATGGTAAATAAAACACCCCATGTTCATCACGATCTAGCTCTTAGAGGCATTAGATGTGTTCAGTGGTTAAACTTCTGAAAAAAAAAACCTTGTATGAGAGAAAACAAGTCATTTTAATTCATCTAAGTTAAGAGACTGTCTCTTCCTACTCTACTTTAAAACCCTTTTGTCTGAGAGAAACATTGTGACAAAGTTCAAGGTTATTAAACCGCTGACTAATGTGCGGACATTGAAATATCGCCGCAACTATCATCACGATACTATATCAACTATCAATTTGAGCCAAATGAATGTCAGCATTAATGCCAAACATTGAGACAAATTATCATTATGTTCTTTTCAGCTAAAGGTTCAATGTCAGTGCCTTTCATTTCACTCCCATTCACTCTGCTTCAGGTGTCCTTACTGGTTAACATAACTTGACTCCCCTTCAGAGCACTTGTTTCGAACGTACATGAACGTTGACAATCTCACAGGGAACATTTGAACGTTGCAACTACACCGGATGTTTGAACATATCAGTTTACCTGCAGAAATCTGGAGGAACCATCCCAAAGACGTTGATTCTGTCACACAGCTCCAGAGCGACGGCCATGGTGAACCAGCCAGTGCTGAGCCAGGAGTTAGACTGCCTCCTAGAGGAGAAAAATATTTGGTGCTCGCCTCACCCACTGAGAACTAACAAGGGTTAGGCCTTATTCTCTCTGTCTAGCACTTGGTCTCTCACACACATGCATATTAAGAAAACACCAACCATGTCACTACCATGGTGGGACCTTTAACCTGTGATCCACCCCCCTCACTTCCCTGTTTGTGGGAAGACGAGCACCAGAAAAGAGAAGAGGATGGCTTATAAACCCATAGCTTATGATAAAAGCTATGCCACTGGTGAGGGACAAAATTATGAAGCGGTCTGTCATAGACGTTGAGGTCTCATGCTAAATATGAAATATTTTTCATGTCGATCACTTGACTACACTGAACCTGGAGACCTTGTTTATGTAATCTGTACTGTGTGTTCACACCAAATGCGATATAGCAACACTTGTCGTGCTACTCGCGCCTGAGTACTTCCAGCCACCAAAGCGTTCTACCCCCGCTTCTATAGTCACTTTACTAAAATTACAGGAACATCAATGTGCTAGCTCGGACAGGAAGAATTGTAGCCCTGTATTTAATGTGGAAGTGTATTAAAAAGAAAAAAAAAGATTTGTACTCCGGGTCTATCATGTTCTTCAGAGGTGCTATCAGTGTCTGTGAGTCTGAAATTTTGTCCCGCGTACATCACCGCGAAATCTAGATACTGAATGATCAACACTGCAACTTGTCACTGGAGTTTGACTTCAGTATTTGACTGGCAAATTAGAATGCGCTGCTTGAACCGGGTCAGTGAGTCAAATGTATTGCATCTGGCGCTAACATACTGTAACATGATCGCGACTTTTGTCGCTTCTGTAAAATAGGAGTATTTACCGATCAATCCCGGTTTCCTTCGTGAACAGTTCATCAAGTGCCAGCATCTTAAAGCGAGATATGATGTAGATTTGCAGTGTGGGCAGTAGCTGCTTCAACAGCTTGAGGCTGTTGTAAACGTGTCCTTTCCCGTCCCTTCTCATGCTGCTGCTGGGGCCCCAGAAGATGAACACCGTATCTTGGCTGGTGTTCAACAGCTCCTGTTGGCGCCGCAGCACTCTCTGCAGGCTGGAGTGTGCGATGATACGAAGACTTGTCCGCTGGCCAACGTCTTGCTGATAGCCTCTGCTGGGGGCGTCGTTCATGCGGATGACACATTCGGAGCGGTCGATGTCCTCACCTCTCCTGCTCCCAGTCAGGTGGCCTGAACTGGTCACCAGTGCACAAGTCCTGCAGTGCATTTTCAGACTCTGTGGAAGAATGAAGGACAAGACTGTTGGTTACAAAATGGATGGAAATTTCTTGTCACTTTACCATGAGTCTTCCTTGTCGAGGTTAAATTTTTTAGCGGCCTGTTGTCAACTCTTACTGAGGTCACTGACCTGAGCCTGTGCAAAGACATAATTTTCCTTCTGGTGAATTGTCTTGCAATCGTCTTGCTCCGAATCTCTGGAGCAATTGACTGAACTCGTACTGGTCGACCAGCTTCAAAGAATTACCATAAATATCATTGCGGTGACAAATGAAAATGTTCAAGTCTTTGAATGCTGGCGTGCATATCAACAAAAGAAAGAGGTCCTGCCAATGCAGGAAGTGAGTTCTGCACCCAGGAGTCTCTTGGGGTCTTCAGTCTAGTCAGTCAGTCTAGGTGAATAAAACAGCTGAGCCAAACAGGAAAGCACCCGATTCTCGGGTCGGACAACATTTTTAACTTTAACTATTGACATTTGATTTGGCCAATGACCGCAAGGTCTAGATCAGTGGTTCTTAACCTTGTTGGAGGCACCGAACCCCACCAGTATCATATGCTCATTCACCGAACCCTTCTTTAGTAAAAAATAAAATATGATACACTAACTGCAGACTAGACTGAGCGGTGGACCTCTGCGGCAGAGGCTCCACCGAACCCCTGAGACCGACTCACCGAATCCCTAGGGTTCGATCGAACCCATGTTAAGAACCACTGGTCCAGATGCACTTTCTTCCAGTGGGTGTTTGCCGTCTCTCAGAGATGCAACAGGGTGAAGCATGCTCATTATGGGGCAGCTCAGAGTAGCACCACTGATCCTCTCCATGGAGAGAAGCCTGCAGTCGGGTGTGTTGACATGTTGGAGAGATTATTTGGTTGTACTGGAACACTTAAGTATTCTGGAGGTTAGAGATCATCAAAACTTCTGATCTACACACCACACCAGTTTAGAAAAATAATTACTGCAACTCAACGCCCATTTGTCTGGAAACAATCGCTTCAGAAGTGAGGGGCTAATACCCAGGTTTTTCCTTGTGGTGCGGCCATCCACTGAAATGAGAGCATTTGCTTGCTTGGCTTAGTTTAGGCTACATCGAATCGTTTTGGGCACAATTTGCTTCCAGTCCTATTCAGTTAGACACATTCACGCTGATGCTGTGTTGCTGTGACCTCCAAAGACCAGCTTTTCACACTGCGGTCGTCTCCTCGGCTCACAGAGATGAAAAAGGTAGATTTAAAGTTCTGACAGATAAATTCCAGCCTTTTCCCATGAACCTCTCCCAAAAATAAGAGAACTGCATTGGCATTCCAAACCGTGCTCCAGGCTTCACACGCCATCGAGTTCTGAGGTGAATGTGTGTGTATCTGTGTGTGTGTGTGTGTGTGTCGTCGCTTGCTTTTACCACTGCCACGGCACACACTACGTTTCACAGTCAATTATTGCCTCATGATGTGCAAACGTCTAAATGTGTTTGGAGAGTTGAGTACAATTAAGTCCCTCCATATCTGGAAGCTGTCATTTTGTAGACAATGTCAACATTCATGAATTGACATTCATGACATCCACTGTTATCTGTTCATTGGATGAGGAAGTTCAAAGTATAGAAACTGTGCATTTACATACATACAAATTTACATGTAGTCAATTTGGCTGGTGGAATGAGTCGTGTTGTCTGGAAGTCGATGTGAGATGAATCTGTTGTTATGGAAAGTTTGTTAATGACTTGTTGTTGACACTGCTTCTATGAGGACGACCTTCTGTGTGTATGGGGGCCACCTGCAGGGGGGCAGAAAGGATATAGGGAGGACAGAATGGGCACCTGAGACAGGCTGAAGGTAATAATGAAGGTGTGACATGAAATGCGTCCAAGGTTATGAAGCTACAGAAGGAATTTGCTTTTAGAATTGCCTCCATGACATCAATGTGTTATAGTGCGCTAGAGCCTGACTGAATTCTGTGCACGCAGCGTCAAAGGACTGCCCTCCAATTGTACAGTTATTTTTCAATAAATTGCTTGCTTTGCTTAAACTCATCCAGGTTTCCGTTATGCTAGTTTTTCTACCACACTGATGCAGCACCTCTCCCACAAAAGTCTTCCACCCTCTGCTATTCTGGTTGTTTCTTATGGGAGACTTCAAAAGTCGCATGAATATTTACAAAAAAAAAAAAAAACAAAACAACCAGTTTATGAAAGGTAAATGTGTATCAAACTCAAGGCCCAGGGTCCAAATTCGGCCCACTATGTTGCAGCCCGTAAGAGCTACAGATATAAATACACTTCAAATTCGAAATTAATTGGTGCACCAAGTGCACCAAAAACTAGATCAGGGGTGGCCAACCAGTCAGAGGCTAAGAGTCACATTGTTTTACTGTGTTGCTGAAAAGAGCCACATCCTGCAAATATGTGAGGCTGTAAGGTTCACCTGAACAGCTGGTCACATGACTTAGCTCCAGTGTAACATCCCTGTGTGTGTCTCACATGGTTGCTGGTTCGCTACCAGTGTATGTCTCTTGTGCATGTATTTTTTAAATTCCAAAATTGTACCATGATCCCCCTCGAAACATCAAGTGGCATAGATAGAAATGTGTGCGCCATTTATTTTACTTACATATATATTTTTACATGGCTCATGCCACCAATAACGTGGCCCCAGACTGTGTATGTGAGCGACGCTGCAGACTGGAGCGTCTCATCTTCACTCCACTGAATTAAACAGACTTCACCACCATCATCAATGAATATCAGGTGAAACACATGCCATACGTTTAGGGAATGACAAAGTGAAACGTGGAACTGAGTCACGTAAATCGTTTTGACATTTCACCAGTATAGCTCTTACTTTTTCATCTTATTTCCTGTATAAACGATCATCTCAACAGCAACTTGAGCGAAATTGCAGCCAGTTTGGCGGATCATTTGCTGAAGAGCCTCATGAAGTTGGAGAAAGAGCCGCGTGCGGCTCGGGAGCTGTGGGTTGGCCAGACCTGAACTAGATCAACATCAAACTGTGTGGATATGATGTCCAAGGCAGATTAGCGTTCAAACTTTGCCCTTTGGAGATAATAAATGTCATGAATGTATCTCTAAAATTACAGATGCCTTTGATGAAAGATGATGCAGAAGATGACTGCTCTTCAAGATGAAAATCAGACCGTCGCTTGTGTTGTGAGTCAGTGATGAAGGAGGCACTTCATGAACACAGAAGTACTAAATTAGCCTTCAGTAGTTAAGAGGAACACTGACATCAGATTCTGTCGAGCAAAGAATTCCATTAAAGGACTGTTCAGTAAAGGTGCCATGCTTGAAATGTTTGGCACTGCCGATTTAAGAGTAGAAAAATACTGACAGTCTGGCTCAAGCACTTCATGGAAAGAGTTTCATCGATACCTGACGTCTTCCACACTATGTTTTTCTGAAGTTGGCATTGGCAAATGCCATGTCCATTTTCTGATGGGGAATCTATGCCGGATTCCATGTCAAAAGAGCAGTGCGAATGTAAGTCATTTCATGAAGCAATTGTACACATGTGTTTCCACAAACTAATATTACATTTTTGAATTGTTTCTTTTTTATCCCCAAACACCAACAACTTCTTCCTGTTTACTTCTTTTTAAAAACCCAATGCGTATGTTCCTTTCTGAGTGTGATGTTTCGATGTTTCTCAGGTTACAGTGGGAAAGTGAAAGCGTTTTCTTGACACTGATGTGGCGGCCTCTGTAACAGGCCAGTGAAAGGGCTTGATGACTTTGGAAAATAGCCTCTTAAAGACCTGCATTGCAGTGAGTCACTAAGAATCTGATATGAAATAAATCAGACAGCAGACAGGTGAGCCATCCACCCAGCAAAGTATAAACTGAGTCTGATGGATTGTTCATTTTCACTAACCCTGAGCCTGGCTGCTTTGAAGAGAACTCGATAAATGACTTCTGTCGCTCTCTCACTCTCACTCCTCGCTCTCTCTCTCTCTCACAAACACACATTTCAGTGTTGTATCGATCAATAATGTATCATCTTGTAACTAAGAAACTAGACATGGTGGATATGGCACAACAGTGGGAGGCAGCTTGAGGAAAAGTTCGAAAGTGTCCCTTGTAATTTAGCAGCAGCCCACTGATACCAGACTCATTTGTAGTAAACATTCACACACAAACCAATGAAGACGCCAGGATTGTAATTGCTTTCCGCATTATCTTCCATCAGCCTTTTTTCTGCTCATGTGGATAAACTGTCATCAATCCAAACAGCAGAATTCAATGGACATTTTTAATGAGACAATTTCATACAGTAACTGCAAGTGTGTCAACCGCGATCCAGATAAAGGAGAATGTCCCTGTTGGCTCACGACTCGCCTCTGTGTTTTATATTTCCAGTGTTGTGTTTTTTTATTGTTCAGTTATAGGCTACATTGCGCTGTCCCTGTTCTTATGTGTCACATGTTTAAATGCACAACTTGTTCAGTATGCAGCTTCCCTGCTCCCTTTCTTCTAATGTATAAAAGACGAGGCACATATAATCCCTGGGAACCCATAAAGGGTATTTTTGCTTGTCGACGCTTTTGTATTTCCCTGTATAAAAAATACGTCCTGCCATGGACAACCTCTGATTAGCCTTTTCTTTTTCCACATTTTTCTTTCTTTTGTGTTCCACAGAGTACAGACTTGCCTCCCATTGATATTTCAATGAAAATATCCGGACAGAAGTGAGGTAATGAGGTTTTCTGTTTTCCTCGTGCAATTAACCCCAGACTGAGAGAAGTGGGAGACTTCAACTGAGATCATTTAACCTCATTACGGTCCAAATGACCAAGAAATGGCATCCCCTATCACGGCTGTCATCGAAGGACATTAGCAGTCAATATTAACAATCGAATCTTGGTCTGGTGGTTCACTGCCAGGAGTATATCTGGCCTCGTATGTTACTCTCAATGTGATCCAACAGTCAGTTTCTTTCTTCCTCTTCTTTGTTTTTTGTTTTAGTTTTATTCTAATTTTACTTTTTGTATTGCTGTTTTTTGCCACAGATGGTTCTTGGTCGTCTGATTTTTATTTCTTTTTTTAACCTTTATATTTGATAGATGTTCATTTGAGAAAGATATGGAATCGGATCAAACATCCCATGATTGGGATATATTTTCCAAGTCCTATTTTGAGTTCGAGTTTTAGGCAACACTAAAATCATCTGACTTTTCTCACCATCTTCTTTTACTTTCAGCGCTTCATTTGAAAGAACAAACAATAGCGTTTTCTCCATTCAGAATTATTCATCCAGGTTGGTAAACAGAGGCCTTTTATTTAAAAGAGTTATATGCCATTTTGCTTTGACCTGCTGCTTTGTGGATGAAATACTTTCATTGAACTGGACAATGAAAGTTTACAGTGAAATTCTATATCTGAACAGAAGATCAGCACTGGTAGAGAGCGTTGATCCTCATGATGTCCCAGTAGGACATTCCCTGCCGCTGGCCAATCTGGACGTTGGGGTTGGGGATGGGGGTGATGGAGTCCTTCCCGTATGCGATGGAGAAGGCGGTTCTTCCATAGTGCATGATGGAGGAGTAGTCGTAGGGAGTGTTGAGGTTGTTGGTGTTCTGCTTGTAGAAGTTGTAGGCCATCTGCGGGTCAATGTTCTCCCAGTTGATCTTCACATGCTGGTCCCGGTCGCTCCTGGTCTGCTCGTGCTGGAAGCCCAGAGCGTGGTTGATCTCGTGCTGGATGATGCCGTGGTAGAGGCAGCCTCTTCTGTTGAGAGACAGAACCTGCATCCCTCCCACTCGGCCCAGAGACGAGAAGCAGCCGCCACGGTTCTCAATGCTGATGAAGTCGTACTGGTTCTGACGGGGCACAAAGCGGAGGCAGGTGCTGGAGTGGAAGGACTGCATGGCATACTCGATCTTCTTCCTCTCCCAGCTGGTGAACTCGCTGCTCACAGTGAAGGGGATCGTCACCAGGCCATCAGAGCCTTTCTTCCACTGGCAGCTCTGGTACCAGCACCGCATGGCATTTCTGGTTCTGGGAACCAACAGGTCACCTTCCATCAGAATCTCATCGGTGTTGTTGTTGGAGGCCAGGATCCTGGTGCTGATATCCACAGTGTCGAGGTGGTCCACTGGAATTTCTTCTTCATGCTGGAAGAGATGAGCCTGAGAGAAGCCGAGCAGGAGCAGCAGTAGACTGATGCAGAGAACCATCTTTGTTCAGCGGAGGGCTTGTTGAGTTCTGCTGGGAGAGACTCCTCAGAGCTTGATGCTGGACTCTACTCTGCCTCTGGTCTTTATACTCCTCTGCAGAGGTGTGTCTCCAGCAGGACAATGGGTTTGGGTCCACTGAGATTATCCAAAAAAAAAACACCTGATGATTAAGGAATCGCAGACAAACCTACTATTTAAACAGTGCCTCTTCTCTTACGTCAACATAGAACATTCTGCTTGAAATTGTTTCCACTAGTGTGAAGGAACCGCCAAAACCTATAGCCACACAGCAACAATCAATTTGTCGCTATTTCTCGCCACGGATGTATCTTATCTCTGATTGGAATCCTGGGGTCGGAGATGCGCTAAATGAATGTACTGTATTTATTGATTTCATAACAAAAACAAATACTTTTAATTCTGAGAAGTAAGTCTCACTTCCATCTGCTGCCGTCTTCAAGTGATCCATTCCTTCAGGTGACTGGGAGGCATGAGTAGCCTTTACTTCTGTTATGGGAGCAGCAATAGTGTTCCTTTCATTTAATTTTGTTTTTTCCCTCTGGATATTTTTATTTTTTTAAAAACCTCAAGGCAAGTACGATCCCGCCCTCTTCCATGTTGTGTATTGGATTTTCCCATTGTTGTGATGCATCTACTTCAATTTAGCATGTGTGATCAAACAAGATTTCTGGCTCGGAGGACAAGCACTAGATCGGTTGTTGGACAGAATATTGATGTGTGTGGTGGCTTGAGAATTTCAGGGCACAATGTAAACAACATGTGCAAATCTCTGATCTGTAAAATTCTTTTCTGTGTACATTCACTTTAGAGAGAACTTGATGTAGTGATCACATTCAAAACTGACTCCATTTTGAAAGATGAGCCCTGTTTTCTGTTGTCGTGAGAGAGTAATGTATCCACCTGAACTGTGACATCCTTGATTTAAATCCTGCATGTGGTGAACAGTTTCCCACCACAGACTTGCCTACCGCTGCAAAAGACAATGTGACTGGCTCATTCTCTGTCACCAATCATCCAACAGTTGCTGTATTCAACACGGGTTGCAACATGAGTAGTTGCCCATCTCTTCTGATGTTTTTACGAAGGATTAGCTTCCTGGAGCCCAACCCATTATCCTGCTGGAGACACACCTCTGCAGAGGAGTATAAAGACCAGTGGCAGAGTTGAGTCCAGCATCAAGCTCTGAGGAGTCTCTCCCAGCAGAACTCAACAAGCCCTCCGCTGAACAAAGATGGTTCTCTGCATCAGTCTACTGCTGCTCCTGCTCGGCTTCTCTCAGGCTCATCTCTTCCAGCATGAAGAAGAAATTCCAGTGGACCACCTCGACACTGTGGATATCAGCACCAGGATCCTGGCCTCCAACAACAACACCGATGAGATTCTGATGGAAGGTGACCTGTTGGTTCCCAGAACCAGAAATGCCATGCGGTGCTGGTACCAGAGCTGCCAGTGGAAGAAAGGCTCTGACGGCCTGGTGACGATCCCCTTCACTGTGAGCAGCGAGTTCACCAGCTGGGAGAGGAAGAAGATCGAGTATGCCATGCAGTCCTTCCACTCCAGCACCTGCCTCCGCTTTGTGCCCCGTCAGAACCAGTACGACTTCATCAGCATTGAGAACCGTGGCGGCTGCTTCTCGTCTCTGGGCCGAGTGGGAGGGATGCAGGTTCTGTCTCTCAACAGAAGAGGCTGCCTCTACCACGGCATCATCCAGCACGAGATCAACCACGCTCTGGGCTTCCAGCACGAGCAGACCAGGAGCGACCGGGACCAGCATGTGAAGATCAACTGGGAGAACATTGACCCGCAGATGGCCTACAACTTCTACAAGCAGAACACCAACAACCTCAACACTCCCTACGACTACTCCTCCATCATGCACTATGGAAGAACCGCCTTCTCCATCGCGTACGGGAAGGACTCCATCACCCCCATCCCCAACCCCAACGTCCAGATTGGCCAGCGGCAGGGAATGTCCTACTGGGACATCATGAGGATCAACGCTCTCTACCAGTGCTGATCATCTGGGTGGAATGCATTCTTTACATAATCTATGAATGGATCATCATGCAATTCTCTATGGTGTCAATAATACCCAACAGGTGAATGCATCCGTGACGAATAAAGCTTCATAAATCATTCGGTGTGCCTTCAATTCATGATGGATTTCAGCCGGACGGGACAGAGATCTTTACTGCCCTCGCAGCAGCTAACATTTTCCAATTGCTTTTTCTGAATTTCTGTTGAACCACTGCGCTGCTGGTTGAGTCAAATCGTCGATGACTCAGGGCACCAATGTACCGACCCTTGTCTGGCCTGAGTATGAATAATTTATTCCTCGATCCTCAAGGTAGAACAGTTTGTTTCGGAGCTTTAGGCAAAGACAGAATTTTTTTTTTTTTTTTTTTTTTTTCAAAGGGATTAGTGATATTAATAGGCTAAAAATAATTAAATAAATACTCATTAGGGAATTGATTTTAAAGGGATGGAAATAATCCATTTACTGAGAGATTAACTGAGAATAAAAATGTATTGGTCCATAGTAAATTATCATGATTTTATGACTTGCTTGACTCATGATTTAAATTGTTTGAAGCCGTGAGTGTCTCTGTGACTGGTTGTCTATGTGTCTGCCACCAGATTATTGTTATTATTATTATTATGATTATTATTGACAGGAGCAATATGGCGTGGCATATGAAGCACAAATAAAACTAAATGATTCGAATAAAAGAATTTATGGGCCGTACAGTTAATACGGCGTAATCTGCTCTGAATCTATAAACAGTTGTGTAAAACCACACACTAGTTTGCCTCACAGCAAATGGAACCTTATCCCACAGCATGAACACAAGAGAGCCCATTAGATCATCCCCCTTTACCTGCATTCTGGAGCGTCTGTGATACCGAGAGCTCATTAAATTGACTTTGTGTTTCCCTGCAACAATTCTCGGTGATTGTGTCTATATGAGTCAACACTCCCTCCAGCAGAGGAAGACCTCGAATGCCCCTGAAGTAGACAAACAGACTCCTCCACCCACTCCTCAGCACTCGCTGGTTAGTCACCGCTCAGCTCCTTTCGAAGGGGCAGCATTCAAGCTGAGAGCCCCCATCGGCTGAGTGACACTAAGCCGTGTAAAAATGAACTGCACATCAGAATCCTCCCAGCCTGGAAGAGGAGCCGACACTGTCGTGTAATGCTTCTCCTTCATAATGACTGTAAAGCACTTGCAGTCAGACTTCACAATAAATCTGTGATGAGCAGCTATCACTGCTGCTGTTTTTAAACACTTTCCACAGGGGAACATTTAGTGACAAGCAACAGCAATTTGTTTTTGCTGAGTGGAGACAATCCACCCCTTTTGTGATCAATAATGTGGACGGACAGTCAAGCTCGTGTGCAGCATCTGATATGGAACATAACCGCTAAAATAGAAATATAAAGCAGCACCGGGGTTATATATATTCGTGGCATTGATACAGAACATTTTTGTCACGTATTTTCCACCTACGACTTTAACCAATGAAATTCATCTGTTTATTATTTTTTTTTTTTCTCAAGCTGTTACTGAGACCTTATTGGCAATAAAAATTCACTCACTACTTCATCATTGAATTATGACGCTTTCTGCTGCGCTCTGTGTGTTTACATTCAGAGTATTGCTCTTTGTTAGAATGTACTGAAGCTCAGAGCTGTCGGCAGGGCCAACTCATTTCGTGCATTAGGTTTCAGTAGATGGTGGATAATACTAGCGTATTCCTCTCCACGTAAGCAGATTGCAGTCAAGCTCACTCGCTGACAGTGGCTGAGCGGCAGGCAGCTTGCTGTGCCATCCAGAAGAAGCTTCCCTCAGTGCAATTTTCCCTGAAGACACGTCCTTCTTCCACACAAAAGCAGTTAGACAGTAACATTATGTTGAATTCTGCAATAATTCTGTATTAAACTCAGTCAACTTTGTGATTCCGCCTGCGATTCTGTGATCGTAGACATCAGAGCACCCTAGTCATCACTGTACAGCAAATTCATCATCATCATTATGCACACTTATGTTATAGTAAATTCTTAAATGTTAAGTGACTAGGGTACATGGAGAGTTTTAGACATCAAAACAAGCAGATATAGGCATTTTAGAGGGGTGACAAATTTGAGATTTTGGGCTATTAACTGTCATCTTTGGTCCCTAAACCTCGCAAATACGGAGGGCCCACTCTATAATATCATGTTGTTTTGTAACATTGCCTTGTTACCAGACCATCATCATCACGAGGCTGCGCCGAGCTAACAAGGACGACCGCAGACACTCCAGAAGTTCTCATGCTTTGCTTGTCAGGCAGAAATGAATGAACACACTTGCCGATACTGTCAGAAGTGTAGAAGTCTGACTAGGTGAAACAGAAAATTCTGAAACCAAGGACGGAATCTAGTTTAATAGAAACTAGTCCTCAACCATTTCAGCTGTTCACTGGAATCATTTCATTTCCCCGAATCTCTTCTATTGCATTTTCCAAGAACGTTCCTGATATACTGTGATCCTGATCCAAAAATTATTTCGCGCAGTAGGCAGAGCTGAGTTTTCGCAAAAATGTACCTCCAACATGAGCTGTGTTTTTCTTCACCCTTTACCCTCCCCTTACTGAACACTCAAAACCACGGCAAGGAGTGTTCATCCAGTCTTGATGACTTTCCAGATATATGTTACTATGATTTTGTGGTCATATAGGTCATATTCAAATCGGTTTTACATTCATCCAAACTTAATTTCTTCATATCCACTACACACCGATCGGGTAGTTTTTATTTTATGTTATTTATGTTATTTTACCATCTTCATTCATAGAACAATAACTAGTTCAGTACACATACTGAGTGTACTCTCTCATCTGGCAGCTGCAGTTTTCCTTTCTGCTCTCTACTTCTGTCAGAAGTGATCATAAAACAGGTTTCATTTACCCTCCGGTCCATGACTCCTGTGTAGCCCTCCAGAGTTGGGAGTTTCGGCTGTGGCTTTTTAGTAGCTGATGCACGACTGACTGGATGATGAGAAGTCGATGTAGAAGGCGGGGGGGATGATTTTTCACTCGAACTGTTGCTGTACACCAACATCAAACTTGTCACCATGGTGATGATGATGGCACCGGTAATCCATTGGTACTGCGAATACAGACAAGACTTTACACACAAGGTGAATTGACTTCAACAGCTGGGCTGAAGAAGAATGTATTCAATATTGTTTAACATTCATGAAAACCCCTGGATCTTTAAACAACATGTGAAAGATGTAAATATACCGGAGTTAATTTAGGTCACAGTAAATGAGTGCCCTCACGCTCCACTCACTTAGGAGAAACCAAATCCACACAAACGCAACAAAAGAGATCATTTCGTTCATGTTTAGTTTCAAAAATTACCATTCTCATCTTCATCTTCATTCGTCCTCGTGTGTGCATGAAGCCTTCATCTCATCCCTGCCGTAGCTGTCAGAGAGCGTCGCTCCTCTTGCAACACTGGAGCAGCAGCCTCATCAGAGGCAGCATCCAGAAAGCGATGCTCCACTACTCTGTTCCCATGCTCTCCTCCACAGGGACGCCTCAGCATAAACGGCGCTCCTCATGGTCCTAGACAGCCTGAATTTCCTGTCCAATTCAGTCATCATAATGGGTTACAACATTGAGCCTTGTTCATTACCACAGTGGGAGATGTGAGGATCAGCAGTCATATACAGCATTTTAATTAAAACTAGTTATTAATTTCAAGTCACTTACTGTATAAGCGTCTACTAACCAAGGATAAGTGCCCATTGTATTCTGAAGTATAACCCCTGCGTTCACTGCACTTTCCAACTGCTCTCAGCCTCTGGCTTGTCCTCCAGCAACAATGCCACGAGAAGAAGTGAAAGACTGATTTTTAAACAAATGAAATAATCACAGGACACCTCTGAAAAAATAAAACTACATTTATTTGTTAATTTAAATGTTAAGTGGTCATGGCGGTGTATTCATCATCATTGATTCATCAGGAAATTTTTTTTTTACAAACTCACTGTAATAATCAATAATTTTATATATTTTATTTACATTGCCTGCGCTTTGTTGACACTGCCAGATTTTCAGCAAGTTAAAACAAAAAACTTGCGCCAAATCGTATTAAAAATAATGATGTGATATTTGCATAACATTATGTTAAATTGTGTCATATTTCTATGATGCAAATAGGTTTCGAGGTGTACATGGTTCAGATATGGGAATAAGAAATGATAAAAATAGATTTCAGTCTGATATTGAGAGGTTTTTATAAAATAATCTTTTCTTTGGAAATATGGGAACATAGCATATATTAATGACATCATTTATCAGCCTTTACAGCCTCCAGGAATGAAAACATGCACTTCTGTATTAGGTATTGTTAAGTATTGAAAGAAACATGGAGTGAGTGTGTAGCAGCAGGAGACCGGTCTTCCTGTCAGTCAGTCGTGTCTACCAGCTAACATAACATGACCAATATTGCTTGCCTCACATGTAAGTGGCTATATTGTCGTCACCTGTCTGGTCATTGATGCGATAAATGCTAGTAATTCCAGGAAGATAGAAAGCAAAAATACCACCCCTTTGCAATTATGCATTCATGTCAGCTCAGTGTACTACATTGTAGACATTTCGTTCCAACATCAAGGCAATATTGAGAAATCTGTCATTTGTCGCAGCAACCTGAGCTTCTAAAGCTTCTCTGGGGAGGCAGATTTGCTGGAAGCTGTAATCTAGTCAGCAGGGACACTGAGATGAGAATAAATCTTTTTATAGTCCGTGAACCAGTATCATTGGCTTTATCTTTAAATGTGTGCCTCATCCTCTCGGCATTCTGCAGACACTCTGGAACAAAAACCATTAGCTCAAGTCTTTTACTGATCAGTTCATGGTGCAGAAATTCGACTGCACTGACTCCATTCCATTTGTTTATTTTATTTTTTTTTAATTCATTCTCTCAAACACTGGATGAGAATAACAACATCACTTGGGGAAACAGTTCAGTGTGTTTTGTTTCAAATTGAAAACGAGTATTTTTAAGCACCGCTATCAGAATCATGGCCTTTAGCACTTGGGTAATAGATGTAATGCATATTTCTACTGATTAAAAATGTATGTCGTAGCAGTGCAAATTTTTCATGAAATGGTTAGGAGACACAATTTCATTTGTAAACTGCATGTAAAGTCTGAATCTAGGGCTGTCATGAATAATGCACCACTATCAGCACATGCATTATGGAGTGTTCTAGCTTCATCAATAATTTCATGTTTAGCACATTCAACACAGTTGCCAACCAGAAATATTATAATCTCCAGAGGAAATGGATCAATGCTCACCGGACATAATTTTATTTTTATTTTTTTTACCTAATTCCGCTTAAAGAATAAATGTGATTTCTTCACTGTTGCCAGGTCATTGCTCATTTATATTCATTATTATTTCTGACATTTATTTTAACAATTGTGTAGATTTTAAATGAGCAGTGATCAGAAATCATTTTCCTTGGGACACTTGAATCTGAGACTCCAGTGAAATCTGACTCCGTTCTAACAGAGCAAGAAATGGAAATTAGTCAATTACTTCGTATAAAGGAAGCAGAGTGAGCATCCAGTTACCAACTCATCTATGAAAATTGGAGTTCCATCTGGTTGCCTTGTGTTGAGAACTATTTATAGCATCAAAGCCCAACTGCATGTGCCAATGCTTGATTGAACCTCTTGACATTAAAAGTCAAGAAAAAATATGGATTCATATTAAATTAAATTAGATTAGATTAGATGTCATCATTTTAGGATTTGTCACCCCAGACATGTCATACCTGACATTGTCAAACATAATATACAATTGAATCAGTGGAGTAAACTATGATGATGATGATAAAACTTGGGTTTACCAATGTTTTGAAGGTTTTCTCACTCATCCACTGCTGCTGCTGCCAGTGTGTGTGTTCACGGAGCATCGACCGTTGCCACCCGCTGTCTGACAGAGCTCATTGCACTCGCAATGTATTTTACCCCAATTACATAGACAAAATACAGGTTTGGAAATATGATAAAAATCACAGTTTGCATGCAAATGAGAGGCTTGGCAGAGGTATGCACTGTTTCAGTGCCTTTCTTTTCTTTTTCTGCCATTTTTAGAGACACCACTGGAACTATTTGTATTGACATCACAACATTACAGCTCTTTCAGTGAAAACAAGGGAGAAGGAATGTCTACAAAAACGATACTGAGTGTCTTCCAGACATTATTATATTATTAAATCTTGTTGTGGGAGACATTGAGCAGTATTTATTATTATTATTATTATTATTATTATTATTATTATTATTAGTAGTAGTAGTAGTAGTAGTAGTAGTAGTAGTAGTAGTAGTAGTAGTAGTAGTACTTTAGTATTATACAAAGGACCATATATTTCTTTGAAACTGTATTTTGGTTAATAGATAAAATACATATGCACCATCATGCCATATCGCACCATTCTTTACCTAACAAAAATGGTGTACGCCATCCAACATGTTTATCCAACCATATTACATAGAGAAATGTTTCTGCTGTCCTATCACTGCACTTGCAATTAAATAAATCACTGATGCCGCTGGCAGGAACTTCTACATCATCTGTCCTTGAACAGTCGACACCTTCTTTACGACAAGCCTTTGGCAATGAGACCAAATATTCCTTTTATCCACATGGGGCGCACACTGCTTCTAAAAAGACAATTTTCATAAGATTCTGATCTAAGTTTCATTAATTTTTTATTCAGTGATATGTGTTTTCTTTTTTTTTTCTTATTAAATGCATTAACTTTGACAAAAATTGTAACAGGATAAACACTGTGTCAACAACATGAAATGTGAGGAACGAAGGGAGAGGGTGTAATATACATACATCCCCAGTTAACCACCGCTTCGTACTGTACAGGATTGCAGGGAGTGCTTCAGCCTATCCCAGCGGTGATTGGACGAGAGGCAGGAACACACCCTAGACAGGTCGCCAGTCCATCATAGGGCACACACACCTATTCACCCAGGTGCAATTTTAGAGCGTCCAGTTAACCTACTGAGCATGTCTTTGAGAGGAAACCGGAGTGCCCAGGGAAAACCCATGTGCACATGTGGAGAACATGCAAACTCCATGAAGAAATGAGACAGATTTTTTGACAATAACAGCTGGTGTGATTCAATATCAACAGAGGAGGTCAGTCGCAGATGACAAAAATCCCAGTGTATTAATGAATGCTCAGTGTTTGTACAAGAAACACTCTGATCAACTGATTTATTGTGGTTTATCTGCTGTTTGGCCAGTGAGGTTACATTGTCAGTGTGGTATCTTTGTCTTGGCTTGTGCCTGGTCCTGGACAGCTTACTGCAAGATAAGCCTTCCTAATCTGCAACACAGAGACACAATTCACCACGAGTGCCAGCTTGTCCTGGGGCCTGCAGCCATGGTCCGCTTTTATTGGCCTTAAGTGAGACAACCAGTTAACATTGGGTTGACTCAGGCATCATTTTCATGCTGCACCAAAGCAGTATCACCATAACTACAGACTTGCAGATCCGTAGATGGAAAGAACCAGGAGGAGGAATAAAATCATATTTTTAATTTGGCAATACAATTTCTCATGACAATGATTAACCAGGAAGCACAGAGTGATGACTCCAGATCACAGCTGAACCAGTGGAGTTGGTATCCTGATCTGATCTTTTGTTTCTCAGTCCATAAGTCTGTTATTGACAGTTGTGTGGTGCAGATCTCATGCAGTTCCTGAAATGCACAAATAAAACTCAAAAGTTCAATCTACACTAAACCAGTTTAAAGGATAAATGAAGCCTACTTGAATTTGTTAGGAGGATCTCTGAAGTCCAAAGTAAACTGCTGCTTTTCTCTGCAGGAGAGAACCAGTTAGAGATTTTTCAGAAATAATATCTAGTCCTAAATAATTTCTGATGTTATATATGCGCCCTCAAAAAGTTTTTTTTTTTTTTTAATCTGAAGACATCCCTTAAAATGTCGATGTTTCAACCGGGAAACTAACTTAAAATTACCCTTAAACAAAAAAATCTTTCACTGGCGGGCGTTGACAGCAATAGCACAGCAATAGCACATCAAATCCAAAAGAGGGCAGTGTTTGTCTAAAAAGACATTGGGGCTTGGACAACATCCGAGGGAAAATTATAGATCGTTGCCAGAAACTCGCCGAGAAAATCAACGGACCCGCTACGTACATGAGTTTTTGGGATTAAAGCGCAGCTCTGACCAACATCAAGTCCACCTCAGGAGAAAACGAATAGCGGAGCAGCTGCCGCGGCCCCTTTAAGAGCTCGCTGGAATTATTAATGACGTCGCGCTGTAAACACGACTGACGCTCGGCTGCGTGGCCGAAGCATCCTCGGACCAAGACCGTCGACTTCACCGGACCCCCTTGTTTACTAGTCGCGAGGACCTCGGTTGGACAGGCCAGTGACCGCGGCTCACTCCAACTGTCATATGCGGGCTTCTAAACCAGGTGGACGGTGCTGCATTCCTCCGACCAAGTGCCATGGCGAGAAAGACGGACGTCCCCCCCATCTACTATGGTGAGTCTTTGTTGTGAGCGACACAGCTTTTCACACTCACGTTGAGGCAACACACTGCCACAATTCCGACTCCTGCTGGAAGGAGATGAGCCTCTGTGCAGTGATTTATCCAAAGCGTCGGCTGTCAACACTGTTAGTTTGGGGGAACATGAAATAGATTTTAGCATGAAATGAGGAGCTAACAAGTCTAGCGCATCCTTTATCTCCCATTTAGAGAGGCGACGTGTGTCTGCCCAACCATTAAAACACACATTTTTGCACAAGTGTGCTAAAAACATGGCGATGTTACCCCATATACCCCTCTGCTCCTCACAACTGCAGCGATGCTAATGTGTTTTGGCCAACACTCTTCTCTCTTCCCACCGTTGACAATGAACGTCGCGAAAGTGCTGGCAGTTTCAGCACTATTAAAGTCAAGCCTCTTTAAAAGCCACGCATTCTATATACAGTATACCCTGCATCTTATAGAGGGGATGAGAGTGTCGTTCTCATCATCTGCTGACAAAAGTTCACTGATGGAATGGTTGTTATTGCGCAGACTCACGGAAACATTTCGTTCATCCTTTGTCATGTTGCTGAGACAAAGAACGGATTCCACAACGCACACGTTGTCACTCCCTGATTCTAAAAATCTTATAAACAGATAAAGAATCTTACTCATATCTGCTAGAATACACAACTGCGTGTTGTTGTTGGTGATGAGTGTGTTGCTCTCACTAGTGCACTGCCAACACTCTCATCTCACCCACTCTCGGATGTTAAGTACAACAAAGGAACAATGGCAGTTGGTATTTACGGCTGGAATCCTTAATAACAATGAAGGATGGATGCGAAAACTCTCAGCAACGAGCTACTTGTGTGTATTTGGACTTGTCACTTCAGCCAGCAGCATAATATGTGGATACATGACCGACCTCTGTTTACATCGTTGTTTATCAGTTGTATCAACTTAGTGCTTTAGTTTTATAGGTGTTAAATGCTTGTTCAACCACTGATGGTGAAAAAATATGAAAAGAGTGCTATATTAAGCTATTGGAGATTGTGTTTATCTTGTTACATTTCAACATTGAAATATATAACATGCACTGAGCCATCAACCACTCCGCCACAGATTGTTATTTTTTGTTTGTTTGTGTGTGTAAGATTCAAAGTCCTGTTTTGACATTCATGATCTAAGCTTGCTGGACAACTGCTTGTCAAATGGCAAAGTTTGAACACTGTCATCCTCGTGGGTCAAAATATCGACATGTATTTGAGGTGGTCTAATACTTCAACAATGCACGGATGATGATAATAACTAGTTCTGTTAAAATAAGACTGATTAATATGAGTAACATTTACAAGGGGCCAGTTTTGTTCCAGTGCAATGTCTAATATTCTCTCTTCGAACAATTGTGACATCATATTTATTTACCCGTATACACACTGCATAAAACAACAACTATTGTTGTCTGATCATTTTACTGACACGCAATGATGCATGTAATCCGGTTAGAAGATAATCTGTTATTCAGTTGACTAATAAGTGTGATATAAACCAGCGTCACCAGATGGCTTATCCGAGATTTTGTCCATATGCACATTTGTATTCCTGGTCCTTATGACTCTTCTATGGGCCTTATGCTACTATTGCTGTTGCAATGCATAATGGGAATTGTGAGTGGTGGTGTCATTACATTTTACATTGCTTTGTGTCAAATCCAGTGTAGATATAATATAATGGAGATTAGCAGGCCTGCACGATAGATCGTTGTAATTGTGCTTTCGATTGACCCTTGTGTCTGATTTAATTTTCAATTAATTTCGATTTGGACTGGACTGGATTTGCATCACAAATTCTACTTTCCTTTGTGAGTTTTATGCTCCAAAGTGGCGCTTCAAGCCACTACTTTTCTGAATTCCCACGATGCTCATGGCTCCACCTTCAGCCAATGAAAAAGCGCATTGTAGTCACTTGTTTCACTCGTGACGCGAAGAAGTGATTGGATAGCTCGGCATCAGGCTGAAGACTGAAGCAATGTGGATGACAAACCAGGAACTAGTTATGGGAATCAGCCCACCAATTGGTCTCAAAACAAACCTAGTTCCGAAAAAAGGCTCGCATTGGGTTGTGTGGCTGTATTTTGGATTCAAACCGGATGACAAGCGTGAGTCTCAAGTGATTTTCAAGACTTGTTTTTCACTTGTTGCAGCACCGGTAAGGCAACGCCACAAATCTTTATTAGCACCTCAAATGTCATCTGTTTGGTGCTTTGTTTTGTCGTAGTTTATGTGTGCTATAAACCCCATATTTCATGAGGGAAAAAAAATCGTGGCAGAGAATCGTGATAGTCGTGGTATCAATTCTTTCCCTTTGCAATTCAGCCCTAGTCATTGGCCGTGTGTCGTTATATCCAAGGCTGGATTTGGCCCACAGGCCTTGAGTTTGACATAGCGGGTCAATTGTTGCGTAATTATCTATTCCAAAGACCTGGCCGCTTGATCTATTTGCTGTTGTTTCTGTGCTTGTGCATCAGATCGCTGGTCAGCATCGAATGGTGACAAAATTACCATACAAATTATTTACATACCAAGATGCTCTCAGTACTGACAGTGAAAACAACACTGGAGGTTGTTAGTCACGATGTGATCATCATCCTCCCCCCTGAACCTTTGGAGCTTGCACAGGCAGGAGAGAGGGCTGGTGAAGTCACCGTCACATTACTTGTAGCACTGAGACAAATACAACTTACTCACAATATGGTAAGGGTATAACGGTTCACAAAAAAATTCGGTTTGTGATGGTTTTCAGTTTTAAATCGTTGCTGCTGCCAATAGGAATGGGGTCATTTTTTTCTTCCTTATTTTCTTTTTCAATGAAGAGAATACATTTCTTTCTTCTCCTTTTAACCCTTTAGGCGCCAGTGTTTTTTTCAATGAAATAGTCCACTTTGATATCACTGTACAATTTGTATATTATGACGGTACCTTGCGGTCCTTGTGAATTCCATAACTACTCCTGATTTTTTCCAGATCCACTGGAGATACTCTTCCTCATCTCTCAAGCAACAATTATGTAGGATGGTCAAAGTATTGATGCTAAAACATCATATCCGGATACAGTGTGAATATTCCTCTTCAGAATCTGAGTTACAATCGACTCTCTTGCTCTCTGCTTAGCACATGCTACATAGCTACAACTGCCCACGACTGGGAGGTATTTCTATCTCTACTGACTTACAAAACACTAAATACAGATCAGATTAAAGCTACAGGTGTCCACCATCTGCTTGTGTAAAATAGTAACATCATACTCCATATTTGCAGCTTTGCTTGTTTAAATGCGGCAATGGCGCTTGATGGGTTAAGAGTTTCTTCCTTAAATAACGTTTTATATGAAGAATTGTAAGCATTACGAGCATTGTAAATTGTAACAGAATAATGCTTCGACCAAACCTTTTTCTTTCACTCATATTTAAACATTAAGTGGTTTTTCGTCTACTGTATTTTGATGATAGACTCTGCTCTGAACCTAAGCACTGCTGCCTCCTATTTGTCAGCGACGATGACGTCACTCTGAGTGAAGACATATTCTGTGGGGAGGGTGGGTTTAAACTAACTGAAAGCTTCTAACAATGCGAGAGTGGTTAAAACAAGGGGCCTCTGTTGTGTTTTGTAGCTACTTCAGTCTGGAAATTAATTGCGATCGAGTTCCTGAACTGGTCATGTCAACCGGCTGTTTGTGAGGCTAGAAATGTCGATGGTTACGTAGTCGGAACATGCGTCGGTCCACGCTTCACAAAATTTCTTCCACTCTGTGGACCGTGTAGGAAAATTTAGAGAAATTGTTCCGTGTGGCCTCCGATCAGCACCAAAGTCCCTGTACCAAAACGATCCCGTCCGAGTATGTTTTCCCTTACAACCCTACAGTATAGTATTAGTTTAGTTTTTATAAACAGATTGTGGCTTGTTAAGGCACAAACATGTGCAGGTCCCATCCAAACACCCTCATCTGGTGTAAGAGCTAAAAAGAATGCACGGAATTGAGATCCTAGTTCCTGCTGTGCGAACGCACAATCAAAAAACGCTTTCAGTCTGTAGCAGCCTTTTCAGTTCAAGGAAGTACGAAAGTAGCTACGGAATGTATTTCCTGAAAAGGCATACTGAAGTAAAATGGTTCCTACAGTGGAGTATATAAGCATAACGTTGCTCTTATTATATCTCGCATAGCCGCAGCGGAACGGTCAACTGTAAGTCAGCCATGGCTTTACAATTCTCACTGCTGAACCGTGAACATGAGGCCTGTACGCTCGTGTGTTTTCTCACGTACTCCCGACTCACTGACCTGGTGTGACCCACAGCTCTCTCTACTGCAGCAGGCTGCCAATCATGGCTGCGATCTGTCAGCTTTAGGTGAATTTCACTGCTCTCCACAGACAGGCACATTCCCGGGCCTTTCATTTCCATCACTCCCTCATAACAGGTTGGTGCTGATGCCATGTTACTGAGGTTGGGAGGGATATTTGTCGACTGTTGCCTGGAATTCCATCCACATACAGTAAAAAGTGTTGGGTGAAGTGTACTGATTAATGCACTGCAAATTGCTCTGTAATAAAGTGGGCATGTAATACAATGAGATTCTGAAATTAAAGAGCATAATTTTGCCCTTAGACTATCTGTCTGCTGAGCCACGGGAGAAGGGAATGAAGTTATCACCATCTTTATGTTGAGGTCAGGTGCAGCCGTGTAGTTTCCTTGTGTTAAAACCGTTATTTATTTTTGAGTGTGGTTGTTTGGTTGAGCGATCAAGTGATCTCATGGTAGAGCGTGAGAAATCTCCATCTGCACACATATTTGTTTCATCATTTTTGTGAGGACCTCTCATGACACCTAAAAATGTATCTGCAAAACAATGATGCATTGCTGAAATACATCAGCTCTTAATAAACAGTGTATGAATCAAATGAAAATAGAGTTAGAAAAAAAATCAACAAAAGGTTGCATGCAATCTGATTCATCGAGAAGATGGGAAGAAGCTACAGACTCTTCTTAGGGAAAGCTTGTCCTCATGCAGAGCAATGTATTTTTAATGCTTGAACTTAATCATCCCCCTCTTCACCCCAACTCTGTTTATTTCATATTTCCTTGCAATTATTTATCCCTGTTTTTAAGGTGTTGGAGGACCAGCAGTGCATATGACTCACTCTCTACATGGTGCCAATAATCTTGAGTCTTATTTGTCTTTGTGTTTGCTGCCCTTTTTCATAGCAAATAATTCTTGAAACAGACACGTTTTAGTAACAGACAACGCCCTGACAAATGATCCACTATTGTTGCCAAATGTTTTGAAGTGTTTACAGCGCCAATCTGATGTAGCCCCTCTCCATAAAGATGATGACTACTCTGCTCTGTAATGGCAAATGTCTAAAAGAGAGAGCTGATGCTTATTAATAATCAATATCATTTAGAATTGTGCATGACTCTACTCTCTCTATGAGATGAGAGGTGGAAAAATCTCTTTGTTGTTCCGACTACTTCTACTATATTTAGGTCAGGTGCAGTGAAATAATTTAGCAGACCTATCTCTACCCCTGTGATGTCTGTCGACGTAGTCCAAACAAAAGGTTTCTTTTTGATGATAATGCTGTTGGAATCACAGGGTCTTTTTGTATATCATGTGGCTTATTGTACGTGTTATTCTGGTAAATCTTTCAAGTCACATTTCTATTTTTGTCCTCATTTCTTAAACATGGAGAAGAAATGGGGTTAAAACTGGAGCAAAACTCAGCAATAATTGATTTTAGGACCTGGCAAATCACAACAAATCCGACCATGAACATAATAATGAACCACTGAGTTTTTTTTGTCAGTGTTTTGGTTAAACCAAAAAAAACAGAATAGGGATTTAATGTTTGTACACCTATAACGTACACATGGATACCAACCAAAGAGAAATGCCTGTGCCCACAATGTCACTGTAATGCAAATATTTAAATGTGTTTTGTCAAGTCGACTTCAAATATATTGGCTTGAGACTTGATTGCTGTGATCCTGAGCTGGATTAGCAGTACAACTCCACTCCAGGTTGGTTAAGCTGCTTCGTGATTGACCTTGTGCTCACAATAGTAAGGGAAGTCGAACAGGGACACGAGGGTCACTCTGGCACATGGACTGACCTGACATATTGAGCCCAATATCATTTATTTCCAGACTCATCAGTTAGTTAAAATTCAAGATTTGATTCGCCTTCATCACAGAAACTGTTCAGCAGTTAATTTGAAATTTCTCTGCTTGAGCTGCCTCCTTAAATGCTACGTTTATGCAATAGTGCAGAAGCCTGCTAATAGAAGTGAGAGAACACAATGTATTCTCACCCTCATACTGTGAAATTGCAGTCAGAGTAGGTTGTAGTGGGATGTTTTGCATCCAAGATGTTATGGACTTTTGAAGAGTGTGTATTGTTCTTTACAAGTTAGCTATTTGCGTGTCATGGTTTTTCAATGAAATATCCAACTAGGTTTTCACTATTTATAAAGGCCATAGCTTGAAAGAGATACATATGTACTGTAAAAGAGAAAACCCTTATGAGGAAATTCACTCATCTAATTTATATAACGTCACCATTACATAACTCGTGCAATATAGATATTTGCTGGCCATCATCACTAGTCACAGCAGCCGCCATTAACACCACTGCTCCTCCACCACATTTTCTTGCAGGGCTTTTACTCCGTCTGTGTTTTTTTTACAAGTGGTGTTTGACTTTGACCACACCAATACCCTGGACCTGGTGATGCGAAGCATTGTGTCCTGTATGTGTTGCTTGTGGACAGCCAATGGACTCGCTGTCAATCAGCATTGAGAATATTTACTCCTCAACTTTCGATGAAAACACACCCACAAATTTTGCACGGATTGAGCAGGTGTCCATTTGCTTAAATGCAGTGATACTGCTGGTCACAGTCTCTGTCAGTGACACGTGATATCATTAAAAAAAAAAAAAAAAAAAAAAAAAAAAAAAAAACGGGGGTGTGTTTAATGAATGTCATGCAACACATAAAACAATGAGTAGAATTTCTCTCTCATGAGGTACATTCACACTAAACACTATCTATGTGTCAAAATGAGTGATTTACTTGTAAAGTCAGCATAGATGTGTGACTAAGTGCAACAAACTGTCAAACCGGTTGTTTCTTGTGGCGGCTCAAGTTGAGAAATCTGGACACCCGGGGCAAGTCAACCGGTAGCGGCTGCAGTGACTCAGCGAGCTGATGGCGTGTCTGAAGTTTTTGAGGATTCTGATTTTATTTTATTTATTTTTTGCTTTTAATATATTTCTACATTAGAAGAACAATGCTGCCTCTGTGATCTGTCTGATTAGAGGTACATTACTTATTTCACACAACTTCACAGTTGAGGTAAAGTCACTTTTGTCATTGGTAATCAATGGACTCTTTGCACTACCAAATTCTGGCTGTTCCTTGAGAACAAGTCGCTTAAATGAGGGAGTCTGTGAAGTCATGTTTAATGTTTATTCATCCGATGAACGTAGAGTCCACATCACGTAGGGGCTCTTGACTTCAGATTGTTTGCTCCACGAGAGGAAGGACAGCTGAGGCTGAAATCATTTATCAAGTCACTCAACCAATTCAATTCATAAGGGTATTTCACATGGACATGATCTGTTGCAAACCGCCCATTTGTCACTATAGACTGTTGGCACAAGGAATGAGGGAGGAAAGTGTGGAGTAAGCAATTTAAGTTGTTAATGAAGGGCTCTCAACTTGTTGTCCCAAAATGATTTGTGTTGGATTACTAACACCACTGATCTATTTAGGTCCAATTCATGTGATGGTCTTGGTAGTTGTTCATGGTTCCATGTCTTTGATGAAGTGATTTTGGCATTGGAACTAAAGGGTTGGTGTTTGATTCGAATTCTGGATGATAATTGTTGTGTCCCCATGGTTGTGCAGTGATTGTTTAAAATACAAACACAATACACAGTACATAAAATGCACAAACACTCCTTAATGTGTGAAACATGTCAGCATAGTTTTAATTCACTGCGTGACCTTTAGCATTGAGTATGCTGTGATATAATGGAATGATGCCAATGCTAGCATTCGTTCAATCACAATATTATTATTTCTGCAAATGGCCACAGTTTTGGAATGAAAACAAACATCAAGCGACGATACCAACACTATCCAAAACTGCGGAGAGAAGCTGCTGATCCTTCTGAAGAAAGATTTACCCTTCAATTGTCCCAACTGTCTCTGATCCTCCACATTCAGACACTTTGTCCTCTCACAATAGCCCGAGTCATCGCTTCCACACAACGTGGTTCACATAAAAATAAGTCCCCTGTTTACATCAGCCTGCTCTTATTCCTCAAAAGCCGTTGAGAAATCCCTCATAATATTGCTGGTACTTCCACTGATTCAGTGTGTAGTGCACTACTGTTTGGTGTATGATGTTACAAGATGGCGACGGCGTCTGACCTCCGTCTGTGAATGTATTTTATGGCAGCATATGGACGCGAACTCCTATTTAATTTTTTGGGATAAGTGGAATGAAAACTCTGTATTTCTTCTTTCCAATTATGCATTGGTAGATTTTGGTGACAATTTAAATAGTACAATAGTTTAATATATGATAATATAATAATTTAATATAAATAAAAATGTAATATTTGGTGTAACAATAGCTTGTAGCCTTGCCCTATTAATTAATGTTTATTTAGATCTGAAATGTTAAGATGCCACATCATACAATCTACTTCCTCTAAGTTAGAAATATTGATTTTGAGAAGCGAAATATATCTTCATGATCCCGGCGTCTGACAGTTTTAGAGGCTGGTGGTTCACAGTTCCTGTGGAACACAGCGTCGTCTTTGAGTTCCAATAGAAGTAACCAAGGTCACAAAGCCCCTGCAACAATACTGCTGCTCCTCTGCCCAGAGCAGCAGGCTGGCTGTCAGAGCTGACACTCTCGGATGGTAACTCTCCTCATGGGGGTCGGATCTCAACCCAGATGTCCACTATTCTTGGATCTTGATGGGATGTCAGAACAGTCTGCATGTGTCTCTAAAAATATGCAGAGTAAGTACAGTGTCTTCAGTTAACACGGTCAACACCCACGGTGTAAATATCAAGTGCGTAGTCCGCACTGTCTTCTAATGGTTGATGCCATCCTCGGGGACGATGCTAAGTAAACCAGTAGCAGGGATCTGGATGTAGTTGTCCTGTCTCAGTGTGGAGACAAGCTCTTAAAAGTTGGGCTGGTCTCCAGAGAGAGAAAACAAGACGTCCCCGAACACTGAAGGGCAATAGAATAAAGAAGAGGAAGGAGGATCAGCATGACGCGTATTTAGTATTGTGAGAAAAAGGTTGGCCATCTGCCTGCTTCTAATGGCATGGATTTCCCTCCCCACACAGAACCAAATATGGACTAGAGACCCAATGGGTTTAAATTGGAAATTGTGAATACAGACAAGCATGAAGCTTTGCTGGTGCTAGCACATTAGCCGCGCGGACGATTACCTTCTGTACGTTTAATACAGGTGAAGAATGTTAAGGGCTTTTTTCACTGCTTTTGTTCTGTTGTTGGCGGCCTCATCACGAGGCTGAGTGCAGGCATGCACTATACTCTCACTTTTCCTATCTACCCATGCATTTTAAAGGCGACGGTATGAAAGGATTTTCAGACAAGCACACTCAGAACGGGGAAAATCTGCTATGAGGGCCATGACAAAATAGTAAACATATCTGCTTGTGCATTCATCAAATTTTGAGGGTGTTGAAGTTTAGATATTATAGTTGTCTTTAATAAATGCATTATCTCTGGAGCCTCACTGGCTTCTGTGGATCCGCAAATGGAGGTTGCCATTTTCATTTTCCATGCCAAAGGGATATATGATGCCTTTGTCCTAATTGGGAAGGGAGGGCAGTGTAGATGCATGTGGATTGAAACCCCATTGTCATGGTCCTGCACACCACATCACTGTGAAATTTACTACTGCTGCTGGCTCAGCCCGGCTAAGCAGAACTGTGGGAATGTGATGAGAGTCTCGTCTTTTGGCTTGGTCAGATTACACTATGTCAGCCTGATCTTGCCCCAAATTTGTCGTGACCAACACATTCACATCATCGGATCAGATTTCAAACAGTTGCCCATGACACTGACGGACAGAGAGTCTGGGAATGTGACATAATTTCCGACTTGTCATCGTTTGTGACCTTCATTGACATCCTGGTGAAAAGTCTCGTCACGCTTTTGTCAGGAGTCAGATGACACAGTTGACGGTATTTCAAAAATCTTAAACTCTTAAAAATGTATTCATTTAGTTGAAATCGTATTTCAAAAAGCCGGGAACTCACCCCCCTGGTGTCGTCATGGAGATCACGAACGCATCAAAGAAGCTCTGAGTGAAGGGATACTGCACCCATGATGCCGATGTATCATTGAAAGATTATCTGATTTTATATATAGATTATATTATTTTATTTTATCGTGTAATCTTCGTTGTTAGGAGACGAGACCCGGAAGGAATTCTGCATTACTTTTAAGAAAACTAAAATGACATGATACAAGAATAATACAATTTCTTCATAATTGTCTGCCACACAATGTTTGTTTGTTTATGAGTTACAATCCTTTCTTGTTACTTAAGTCCAAAACAAGATGCAGTTTAGTCACACCTTTTCTGAACTTAGAAATGCTTGTGAATGGACTGGATGAATACAGTCAGAAAAAAAGTTTTTTCCAGAAGTCCCTGGTGACCCAACCTATAAAAAGCACCTGCAGTAAACGGGCTGTTTTCCTGACCACGGTATGAAAGAGGCCTGTGTTGGACAGTGGAGCCTGAGAACACTCTGTGTCTGTGTTCACAACGTCATGCTACTGTGGGGTGTGTGAGTGTGTATATATATATAAACATATGCAAGAACCTTGAAAGCTTAATGGGCACCAAATCGTCATCGCTGGCTGCAGAGACGGTGTGGACGCAGTGGTTGCTTTATCTTTATTTATCTCCTAAATCAGAATGGTATTCAATTCAATCACAGCAGTGGCCAAAACACAGAAAAATATGCACAATTGAACAGTGGATCAGACATGTTTCTGTTTTGTTTTTGTGTTGAAGTTCGTTCTCGTGAGTATGGAGGTATACATGAGAATACATGATTTGATGTAAAGGTTGAGCCACCTCACCGTCTGGATTCAGGAATCTGGTATAGGATTCTTTTCTATGGCCAACAATTGTCACTGACATGTCAAATGTATGCCATCCGATATGTGGCATTACATCTTGGAGTTGCCCAAAGTCTCCCTATGCAACATTCCACAGCAGCCAGCTTCATAGACATGAGAACAGACTTTAGATTGCTGATGCTGAAACAAAGAACATTTACGTTGTGTTACAATCTGTGAGTCCCGAAGTGAATATGATGCTTTTGCCACAACAAAATTCAGTTAAACTGCTTGCTTTGGTGATTGATATTTTTTTTTATCCTATTTCAATCTAACTACAGCACCTCATGCAACGCGACCATTTTGTAAACATTAACTAGCTAGAACTTTGAAACATTTATATTTTATTTTCATGATCCTCATAGGTTCTCTGACGTTGTCGTCTGCCTTGGTTCATATCAACACATGCAGGTTTCCTGCTACGCCGGCGCCTCGGCGAAACACGGTGGCGAAAATAGTTGGATATTGGATGGACCTCCACTCTGGTAGTGGCGGCGGCGGCGGCGGCGGCGGCATCCTCTTCCGCGTCCTCAATTCAGTTCACTGATCGCGGACACACTCACGCAGGCAACGCTAATACTACGACCCGGCATCAGTTAGGTCCCATCAACAAATTCTAAAACGTTCAAAGTATTTGTAAAATATTAAATAAGTCAAAGAAAAACAACCATTTTAAGAGAGAGAATTGTGAAAAGGTTTTTCATCACACAAGAGAAAGGACACAAAATCATGATACAAGGAAAGGTTTGTATCATGATTTTGAGAATAGGATCTGGCTCAATTTAACCCCTAAATAAAATGACCGGGTTCTACGAGATTGGTTAACTATTATATTTAGACGTAACCAAATAATGATGCTGGAGACAAACTCCAGAAATAAATTTTCAACATGAAACTGTTTCAAGAGAGACTGTAGTGTGTAGATGGGAATAGAATGAAAATGGATTTATTGTGATAATTATCGTTATCACTGAAATTACTACATTTATTGTGATAACTTTTTTTGTCCACATCGCCCAACCCTACGTTAGAGGAAAACTGATGGCCATGTGTTCAACTGGACGGCAAGTGGCAGTAACTTCTGGAACTTGCTTGCACAATCCTCATCTTGTTTCTCTTCACTTACCAAGCTCTATCTGTAAATAGATGCAGGAGAGTGGATTGGAGAGAGAGCAATCCAAACATCTGTGTGAACTGAGGTGTTTCATCGTCTTCTCTTCTGTGTTAGCTGTTGCATAACCATTGTCTTTGTGCCCCACTTGGACTCATCATTAAGTGGAAGCAATCCATATTGGATGAGGAGACAGAAAAGTCTTCTGATGTCTTCACTGTCTGTGCCCTTTTTCCTTGCTGCTTCGAGACGTCTCGTCCTCTCACATGACAGTAGAGTTTTTGACAGCTTTTCACTCACAGGGGGCGACATCTGATTGAGACCATCGACTTATCTGATTTAAATCTGCTTTTTTTTAAAGCTTTATAGACACACGTTGATTTTCTGTGAGTATAGTCACTCCATAAAAGTGAGCTGTATCACGTAGCTTGTATCGGACTTGTACATAACTTTCACATTCAGCCCCTGGTGAGATCATTATATGGCTCTTGCCGGCCAGACAGCCTGAGATTCAACTGTCAGTTTCTCAACTTAAATCAGTTGCTGTCAGACAGCAGCTATGGACTTCAAAAGGAGGTTTTGTCACACGCTGTCTGGGTCTTTGTGAAGAGAAGTTTAATATAGATGCGTCAGTAGTAGACATGAACTTGCCTACTATCGAAACCCATTTCCTGTTCTGATAATTTCTCGCTTTTCTGTCTTCACTAAACATGAATCTTTGTGTGGCATTATCTAACATCACATCAATTGAGCACAGCATCAGTCCGTGATGTTAACTGCATCTGTGCCTGTGCCCGGGTAACATGCCTTCCAGGCATTTTCCGTAAATTGTTATGCCTTTTTTTCCTGAGTGCTGCCAGCAGTGCACATCCTGTACAACCGATTCATCTTGTGCAATAACAGACGGCAGTTCTGTCTCTGTTTCTATATAGTCTGTTTGGAAGTTTGTGGGTAAAAATGTGAAAGAATGGAAACATCTTTGCTGTCTGCATGCATAAGCTAGACTAACCCTTCTCTAGAGGACTGTCTACTGAAGATATGGTATTCTCTGACTCCCATAGCACCGACAGTTATCACTGTTTTCGGAACTCATAGCAGTACTATTTGGATCAGGGTCATTTATTGGATAGTTAGTTTGATTTTATGCATTAATAGGAAAACACATGGTTCAAGTGAGGTTAGCCCAATATACAATTCCTAATCTCACCTGCTACCTTAACAACAAATTTGATCCCGTAATAATAAAGTTACTGCAAGTAACAAGTAGAAGTTTTTGGACAATGATTTTTTTGCATTCACTCCTGGAAAGTACAATACACACGTTGATGTCACAGCTAAAGATGCTGCGTTGCTTGCTGAATCAATGAATGGTCTGCAGCAGCTGTGTGTTGAGGGAAGTGCTTCGTTGAGCAATCGATTATGAATAATATTAAATGCACGACACAAGTTTAGTTAATAATATAGTCATGCGAAATGCTGAACTAACAAATTACATCCAATAAGAGGGTCAGAAATCCGCTGATCCGTCTCCAGTCTCGCCAGACACAAACACACGAGAGGATCTAATAAAATCTCAACTGTTGAGAGTTTCTTGTGTCAAAAGTTCAATTAATACTAAGATCATGAACTACAGTCTACAATAAACTACCATCATAATTAAAATAAGAAACTGTAATAGGTTGATAATGTGAATAGAAGGCTCTAAAAAGTTTGGTTGAACACTCTTTGTATTACTGTCCAACACTTTAAAAGAACCAAAAACTTCAACACTGTATGCATACTTTGAATTAAACATATCACTACGCTAAATACTTGACATGCACATGGTAATTAATAGAGGCCCGTGAATGAATAAATAAAGTTCATTCTTTATTGTCGTTTATTTATTGTGACAGGCCTAATACAGGTTGCAATTTGTCTTCCTCTTGAAGTCATTCCTCTTTAGTTCCAAATAGCAACAGTGGGAGGATACTTTGGCGTGATAGGATCCAGGATCCCTCCTGCGCAGGCACTCCGCCTCACAATCTGGCCTTTCTTCACTCGCTCTTCCTCATCCTGTGTGACTCATCTTACCCTTGACATATGGGCTCACCTGTTATCGCCGGCAATTTCCAGCACCCTGCAGTGACCCACTTACGTTTTGGAATCCCACAGTATTTAAACAGTGCAGAACAGTTCTGTTTTTGGGGGACGTATTTGTGAGTTAACTAGTCAGTGTTGTTGCCTGAAACCTTTGTAATTCTGAACTTGAGCCAATTAAAAAAAGAGTTTTGATATTATGCTTATTTTAATAAATAAAACCAGTGCTTTTTTCACTGAAGATGTTTCCTGTCTGGTAATATGTAAGTTGTGTTGTGTGAGTGAAGCTGGTGTGAACAAGATGTACTTGTCCTTGTAGCGGAAGCCAAGTGACTATCTCGTAACCAGGAGATTGTTAACATGACGAATAAGTGTTGATATGTGAAGGACTCAAACCACGGTTCCTGTCTGCTGACCTGTTAAATGATAAATGTCTGCTCTCTCATATATTGGATGACTCAGCTATCAAAGTGTCAAAAGTACTGTTTCTCAGAGACGGTCGTCACCTTACAGGTTCTACTGCATCCTCTCCTCTTTGCTACGAGACAATAAACCTCTTACATTTTGTATTTGAATCATTTTCTACTCAATTATTGTTGCTGGAATAGTACAACTGAACAATCGGGTGTCATCAGAGCTCCCTTTGATTTTTTTTTTCTTCTTTAAATTACAGAGGCTGATTCATTTGTCCCAAAATGTCCAGAAGCAATTCACTATTTTAAGAAACGTCTCTTTGCACAAGCAGATAAATCAGCAGATGGACACCCTTAGATGTCCTCGGGTTTTTCCCATCTGGTGGAAGATAACATGCTCCATGTGCGATTAATGGGTTGCCAGTAACATATCTCTCAGATGATTGTTGACTGCGATATCAGTGACACTATACACTCCACCATTAAACATGTGTAAGTGTAAGTATTTTTCGCCATTCACTTCCCTCCTTATTTAGCTGTTCAAAAGACTCTCTCTAGTACTCAAATTGATTTGCACCTTTTTTGGTTGCCTGTTTGTCATCCTGATGCGACTCCTCTCTCTTTGTCTTTTAGGTGAGCCACGGAAGTTTGACCCGAACTTCAGAGGCCCTGTCCACAACAGGTATTCAGTAACTCACACACTGATGCAAAGATTCTCAAGTTGAATAGGCATTCTCATGTTGACCGTGACTTCGACATGGAGTTATGTCTAACCTTTTTATAACCTCAAGTCAGTTGGCTTTATTTGGACATTATGGCTGTAGAATTGAATAAAGAAAAGAGTCATAGCTATTTTAAAAATATAATGTAAAACATGTATAAAATTCTTATTAAACTAATATAAAAAAAATGGGAAACACTTGCAAACTGGCTTTCTAACAAAAATATAATCGTCATACAACTAATTTTCTATTGCCTCACTCTCTCTTATTGCCACTATGTACAGTTGCCATTTCTTTTTTGCCTCAGTACCAAGTACTGTAGTACTTAAATATATGATACATTGTTGTGTTGAGTAATGTGAATATTGCAGCGGTGCTTGATGAGAAAGAAATCATGAATGAAATCAAAATCACAAAACCCTCCTGATAAAGCTCAGTTCGTTTTTCCAGTTTTTTTCCCAGTTGCCATTTCTCATTTTTCAAGTTGCTTCACCCTTATCCTATGACGCTCTACATCTCCATCTTGCGGAGAACAGCCTTACCTGCTCAGTAGCACGATTGCCATGTCAATGGATGCATCAAGAGGACTTCACTCTTGTGACTTCATCATGTTTCTGGTTCTGGCTTTGTTCAACACTGCACTGAACACTGCGTTTTACACTTATTTAGCGTTCTCATTCAACAGAACCAACTAGAATATATACGCACATATACGCAATATATATTGCATTGCATAATTATGTATAGTTCCAGACCCTTGTCAGTGACAATTTAAATAGTCCCCCCTCCCTCCAAGATCAAGCACTGTCTTCTGACTTCCAAATCTTGAATGTGTATTGATCTGCCCTATTGTGCAACGCCACCCACCGCAGTCCTGTGTGCGGGTGCAGATAGATTGATCATTTGTCGTGCCATGTTAATAAAGATCCTGGCAGAACTCACCGCCTCTCCACTCAGGTCAATAGCTATAAGTCACAGGGGTGGCTGCTGTTAGCTCGTTGACACACATGGTTTTCTTACTTCCAGTCTCTTAATGGAGGTAATGGACATTTTTTTTAATATAATAAGAGTGTGTAAATGCACTCACAATCACTTTCCATGCATAGCTTTTTTAAATTGGCACACTTAAGAAAAAGAATGTCACCCACAAATCCATCAGTTCCTTTAGTGTGTACATTCAATATTATGTTTAAGAATTGATTACATTAGATGGCCTCCATTTTTATGATGAAGTAGGTTTTTTTTAGCATGAAAACACGCAACTCAAAAGTTCTCTTGATCTACGTGCAAAGTTCTCTACAGAGATGTACCTGGTGCTCAACCCACCGCTGTCAAAACACAACTCAAAAAAAGCAGTGTCATGAAAAGCGTTTTTCAACCGCTGGAAAAAAATCTTGGCTCCCCACTTCTCCATTCTCAGAGGTGCTGTTGAAGGAATTTGGCCACACAATCCTCCACACCCCGACTTCCCAGCTCTCTGCCTCATGGGCTGCTAATCAAACAAGAGCGGTTGTCCACATGTTGAAATTATTTTGACTTTCTGACCCTCTCTTTCATCATTTCTTTGTCATTCATGGTGTCCAGGATCAAGCGCTGCTGACTCAGACCGTTGTCATGGCAATGGTTCAGCGCCAAGTGTGACTTGAAGTCTGCATACTGTGTTGAACTTTTTCGATATTTAAGTATTGGAGAGGGAGAGTAGAATTGCAGTTAGCACCAAGTGTTCACCTCACCATCTAGAGCAGGGGCAGCAACTCAGTCCTCCAAGGGCCTCAATGGGTGCAGACTTTTGTTTTAACCCATCAAGAGGACACCATCTCACCAATCAGGGTCTGAGGGCTGTAATGGTGTTGCTTGGTTAACTGACACCTGATTGGTTAACCTGTATGTGCTTGCAGGGTTGGTACAATGCAGCCCTTTTGTGGGTCAGTTTGACACTCACACTGATCTAGAGCCTTCTGTTTACAATATTAGCCTATTCACTAAGCAGACTTGCCAACTTAAGAATTCATTTGTTGTGGGTTGGAATGCATGTTTTTTTTAAGTTGTGATATAAATTATTATTTTGAAACTTATTTAAATGTCAAACATGTACATTAAGCATGTCTGAAAATATTCTAGACTGTGCAATATAAAAAAATCAACTTACTTAAACAACTGTATTCAGTATTATTCTGTATTCGCCAAGCATTTTGAATTGTCTTCAGCTTCGGGCACAATTTTTTACTTGGATACATCCCTAGTTCCCAACACATTTTATTTTTATTTACTTTTTGTCACATTTTTGATGTTGAGAATTCTGCTATAGGTCTAGTCCCGCATTAGCTTTCATTATCGTGCAGGGAAAAAAGAACACGTCTGATGTACAGCATTGTTTAAAGAAAAGTCGGTGAGAGTAGCCCCACCAGCACTTTCTTCATGTTCACATCATCTTGGAGGTACTATAGGCTCTAATCTCTTTTATGATCAATGCCGACTGGCAGGCTGCTGTGAAGGCATGTTTCTGTTCCCCAGCGTCTTCATCCAGTTCTGTCCAACCCGTTTCTCTGCTGCAGCACCAGAGACACTTTGATGTTTCTTTAGCTCAAAGGCTGCTGCTTTCTGAATGAGAAGATGGAGAGAACACAAGTTGTTTTCGTCTCAATTTCCCCAATCGTTTAAATTATAGTTGTGGAGCAGGGAACTGAACTAACCTTGAAAATTCAACTCTCGTGGTGTTTTTTTAAGTTCGCTTGCCGGTTAGTAGTAACTAATAAGGACTCTTATAAGGGAAATATAATTATTCGACAAAAAGGTTTCACGACAAAAGACTATCTTTGTTTTGTTTTTTGTTCTGTTGTTCTCATTTTACATTTTTCCACAATAAACAGTGATGACATAGACATTGTTTACCGTAGGAGATAGAGGTTGCAGTCTTGTTGATGTTTATAATCATTTTGTTTCCAGGCAGCTTCATAGAGAATCCCAGAATGATTCATGATGTAGAGTCAAACATAGCCTCTTGAACATTTGGGAATCCTGAAAGACAGGATTGTAGGACCCCCTCATGGCTCTTCTTGCTCATTAGTTTCTACTTATGTGCATCAGTAGAACTAGTGCTTCACCACAGTGGCACTTGCATTCCTGGTTCCCTAGGCAGCCATTAGTCAAACTAGCCGTGGCGCTCTTCTGTTTAGGCCGTCATTTGCCCTGTATGATTTCTTATCAAATGAGTCTGCCTGCACAGTGTGCAAGCATGGAGCAGGGCATTGTGGTTGTTGAAATGTGGGATCAACAGCCAAACCCTTCTTAGACCTGGGCATCAAGAGCTTGTTAAACTATCTGGAATCTGACTGTTTTCTTCTGATAAGAGAACAAAGGAGCGTGAGTCCCTCTTTTTTCCTCTGTTCTTTTTCACCTTCCTTTCATCACTGAATTCTGCATGCTCATAAGGTGACTTTGTGTTAGCACAGCAGTGCTGCGTTGGCACTTCGTCTCAGTAATGTAGTTGTGTCTATGCAGGAGCGAGGAAAGACAGGTGGACGGTAACTGTACAATTACTGTGGGGAGAAGATAAGGATGTATTCAGGCTACCTTCCTGCTCTTCTAATATAGATAGTATTAACTCATCCAATGTTAAAGGGACTGCCGTCTGCACTCACTTATGTAGAAGTTCAGACTCATTATTCACTCATACTATGAGGTCCAAACCAAACAACTTTTGACAATCCATAACCTCAAAAAGTCATTAAACATTTTGGAGCACTAGTCTACACTAGTGACTTTGGAGTCACTAGTGTAGACGAACTCTACCTATGACTGAAATGACTTGTTAATATGTAAACAACGGCAACCCACACGGCTGAACATGTGCTGTTCAAATTCAGCATTAAATATTGATTGAGTTGTCTTCTTTTACCTAGAATTTGACCTAAAATTTAAATGTGATGACATCTTGTTCGTCACTCTTCAGAATGTGCTCAGGCAGTTTGTTGACACAGACAGTTTGCAGTCATTAATGTAAGCTCATTAAATGAGTCGGTGTGGTGGCAGCTGTGCTAAAATATTCCATTAAAATTGTGCTGATGATGCTGAAGTCTTCATCTGCATAGGACCTTCACTTTAAGCTATAAACTTAAATACACATTGGGTTATGTAAGCGTTTTTTAGTGTAATTACAGTGCGTGATGTCTGTCTTACAGGACATCTTCTACCATGTCCTATAATACCAGCGATTACTGTGGTTTATAGTAGCACCGTGTGTTATTGTCACAGTGAAGTATTCGCATGGCAATAGCAAGTTTAACTAATGTTTGATAATTACCATTAACACCAAACAAAGTAAGTAGTCCATGTCTGCATGCATTTAGATAATTTATTTTCTGCTAAGAAAATTACCTATAAAAAAACAAAAGTTTTTATCCCCAACCCCCCTTTTTTTATCGATCTTCGTCAGTGAAGTTAAGCCTGAAAATATTATCTTGCTTCCGTTTTAATAATAGGTCATTTCGAAAGAATAAATATTAGTTGATCCACTATTATTTATAAAATTACTGCATGCCTCCTGCTATGGTGATGAATATATGCTTCTTTTATGACTGTCAAATAAATGGCCATACAAGGCAGTACTTTATTCAGATATCCCAGTTTTCCCAGAGGTTTATGAAGTCCCCTGTTTGGCATACCTCTTTGTGTTTGCACTCCCATGCAGAAATCGGTTCCTTGTTTCCGCAGACACTCAAATAATCACAGTTATTCCACTGAAACTGATTTCCTATGTGAATTATTTAGAGCCTATCTCCTTCATCTTTGTCTTTCAGGAGCTGCACTGATGTGCTTTGCTGTGTTATTTTCATCATTGTCATCCTCGGCTACATCGCTTTGGGAACCGTGGGTGAGTGTGACATGTTGCCGATGGTTACATCACACGTAGTTTCATAATAACACAAACACTTACACTGTGGTCCGTTTGTGGCGAAGCTGTCAAGTCCTGACCCGACCCTTTCAGTCTGCTCGCATTTGTAGCTGGTTCTGATGAGCCCAGATTGAGGTGCTCGTCTGCGATGTAAGGTAGTTTCATTAAAACTTAAATACTACAATCATATTGGATTTGTTCGTCTCTGCACCGAGGGAGTGCTATTTTTGACTTGTGTGCTCAGAGTTTCTAACAAGACTTTTATTGTGGAAAATGGCGGGGGAGTGGAAAAATGCTTCTCCCTCTAGATGAGGGTTTCTTTTTGAGATGCTGCGTGCCACTTGTTTGTCTGACTCTGCTCGAATTTGGCACCATCTTGCTTGTAAAGGTTTTTCGGTTTTGACAGATGACTAGGGATTCTGTTTGGCTTCATATTTTCTCTCATCAAGTTAAACCGCTTGTGAAGAAGTGTACTCTGAACATCTTCAAAGAATCGTCAGAAATCTTCTCCAGCTTCTGAGTTTCCCCTCACAGTTCTCCCTGACACAAACCTTACGTGACCTTGTGGATTTACAAAGACATATAAAGGTGCTGTTTTAAAGCCAACAACCATCCAAATGCAGTTCCTTCAATGCTCTTTGTTAGTGGAGTCACGTTTTAATCTTGGCAATGGAAGGGACTTAGTGTTTCCCAATAATTTAGAAGTGCAGAAGCCATGACAATGAATGTGGCTTCAAATTGGCTCTGACGCGTCTGTTGAAGAATGCCGCGTTCTTTATGAATAATCTGTCAGCCTCCTTGTTTTTGTCATGGCCTGCTGTTGTTTTTGCTGCTTTAGCCTTTTAATATCAGCGCTAAATCCTCAGACTCAAAGTGGAGACAAAAATTGAATGCGTCTGTGAAGCCATTGGTGTCCACTGCATAAACACTGGGGCTGGGACGATATGCATTTGACTGCTTCGATTTATATCGCAATAGGGATTTAATAATTAAAAATGAATGATAATTAAAATGCGAAAAATCACGGTTTCTTACAAACATTTAGTCAAAGTGGTGACTGGGGTTGTACTTGTGTATTTACTGTATTATGTATGCAAAACAATATTATTCAATTTTACAGATTTACCAAGTAGTTTCTGAGCAATTACAAAGTGCCAGAACTGGTTCTGACACAAATATTTTAGCGGCTAAATTGTATGAGCGACAGAGACCTTGCGTCATCACAGACCAATGCGCAGATGCAATAGGAAAGACGCCGTGGGAGCTGGATTAAATAACCAATGAGCTACTTTCCCCTCACTGTTATTCCAGTATCTATAATCCACCAGAGCTATACTGAGAAGCAGTTAGCACAGAGCTCTAACATGTTAGCACAGGGCTGCCAATTCTCTCGTAACCAGCGTAAAACTCTTGCTAAAGAGGGTTTTGTCAGGCCACACTTCCCATTTATCTGACCTTTGTAGCCAAGTCACTTCATATTTCTATATATTATGAATGCAGTCCGCGGTGAGTTTGCGAAATGGCACCATGGGGTGACAGTTGGCTGCCTGATGCAAGCATCAGCTACGTGAGTCTAACAATGACTACTTGGTATACATTTTACAATACTCTGTGTTTCAAAATAAATAACTAAATATATAATAAATTAAATAATAAATACATAAAAATAAGTATTAAACTCAAACTGTGTTGGATCGGCTGCTCCGTTGAGCAGGAGATGCAGTAGGGCCCAACTGCTTACCAGGAAACTGATATGGCATTGTGTCTTGGGAAATTTATTTTTGGAATTGTCTACTTGCTAAACTGCCACTAACAACAACCAGCACACACCAAAACGCGTTTGCTGTGAATGAGAATCACAGTGAGTCAGTTCAGAGTGGTTTATGTGAATGATTTGATTGAGACTGTCTGTACACGTGGAGTTCTGACGTTGCGATCCCTCTTAATCAGATGGCACTGTTGTTTTGTCTGTGTCCAGCTTGGATTCATGGCGACCCGAGGAAGGTGGCCTATCCGACAGACAGTCGCGGGCAGTTTTGTGGTCAGCTGGAGAGTCCTAATGCGTAAGAGCAATAATCAACTCAGCATATCTCCATTGATATAACAGCTTAATGTATTAGGGTTTGAACAAAGTTTTCTTCTGATAAGAGAGGGCTAATAAACTCATAAAAACTCATCCTTCTTCTCGACCTCCTCAGAAACAAAGCCATATTGTTCTACTTCAACATGTTGAAATGTGCCAATCCTGCAGTTTTAATAAACCTCCAGTGCCCAACAACCCAGGTAAGACAACACCTCCCGCCACCGTGTGCTGCAGTTTCCGGCTCTCGCCATGCTTGATTATGCACGATTGACAGCCTTTCTCATTAAGAGGATGTGTTGCCTCCTACAGCTCTGCGTGTCCAAGTGCCCTGACAGATTCGCCACTCTCCTGGATGTGTGGAATACCAAAAACTGGGAATATTACAAGCAATTCTGCAAACCAGGCTTTGAGATTGGCAGGAAGGTGAGAGATACAACACTGTCTGTGTAAACAAACACATAATACAAAGTCTACAAGACAGTACATGCCTGTTTGGGAATGGAAATGAAAAATTGTATTCCCCTGGTAGGGATGTTAATGTGTAAAACTTCTCCCAACATGATCCTCCATTTGTAGACTATTTATTCATTCCTTTTTTATTTCTATCATGGTTGTGTTGGGAGATTGGCGGGAGGAGGAAGTGAACCAACAGCGAGTAATTTATTTCTCTCAGTCCTCTTCTGTCACCTGGCATCAGCTGTGATGCTGACGTTGAAATGTGCAAGAAACAGAAAACATGATGGCGTGTGGGTGTTAGAGAGACACTCTCTTACTGTGTGAACTGGACTGTTGATTCGCCCCACACATACCAGGAATGCTTCTCACATCGTCACCACGAGTCCTATTTTTTAAATGGTAACATAGATGATAGCTTCACACTTGAAGTGGTATAAGTGGTATATTTTGCTGACCACAGTGCTTCCTCGTTGTTCATTCCAATTATTATAATTTGTAATATTGTTATTATAACACAAGACTTACTTTATTTAGATTCCCACTGCAGAAGTTTTTGGAAGTTGTTTAGCACATGAACGTGGACTCATGAAGGAAATGAGTCTGCTTTACACAAACAAACCTTCAGCTGAAAGCTGACACATTTTGCAATTTATGGCACAAATCGATAAGTATTTTTGTCCAGCCAATATGAAAGCACATTCATTCCAAATTTCATTATCAGAAGTAGATTCAAAAAATGTATTGATCCAAATAACTCATTCTATCACCAGGTGTGAAGTCATAACCAAAACATTCATGATGAAGGGGACGAAATGAGATTGTGCTGATGGGGGGAAATTTTAAGTTTAAAAACTTCAGGATCAAAACACTTCATGCAGCAAAGTGTTCCCACCGAGTTGATGTATTTTGTGCTGGTCACTTCTGATAATCATTTTCTTCATGTTTCTTCTGTGAAAAAAGTGGAAATTAACTTATTGACCAAAGGTCTGCTCCATAAGTAACACTTTCAGATGAATTGCAATTCACAAACTTGTCAATGAAAACCGTGTTTGTCCTCGGGACTGTAAATTAATGGACTAAGAAAGTCAGATTTTCACAAAGCCACGTTAAGAATAGAGCCTTTGTGCTTGCCATGAACTGTGTCTTTCTCCTCTTAGTCCGTTGCACAAGTGCTGCGTGATGAAGACTGTCCGTCCATGATTGTGCCAAGCAGACCATGTGAGTGATTCAGCAGGAGACTTGGAGTCATTTTAGCTTTTCCACTGGAGATGGCGCTATAAAATAATTCTGTCAAATCTGTCCCAGTTCTTCAGAGGTGCTTCCCTGATTTCATCACAAGAAATGGAAATCTCACTGTAGCCAATCAGACTGTCTTCAAGGACGGTGCCAACAAGAGGAGGAGTGTGAATGACCTCAAAGATGCAGCCAAGTGAGTCCGGAATCCTACACAGCAAATCTGTTTTGTTTTTTTCCATGTTGGTACTGTGCGGCATATACATTTTCAATATTGCTCATAAAATAAAAAAGGTTTATTCACAAGTGTACCCCATAAAAGGGCTGAGATATGTTTATATGTATACGTTTATTCTACAATTTAGCTTTCCATTCTCAGCCACATTTGAATGGACTCTCTAATACGTGGTGTAGCAAATGGTGGCGTCTTTCCAGGGTCCTCAGGTGAGAATGTGCTTGGGTCAACATCTTTGAAAAACTGAAGAACAAGCACGAATAACGAGTCAAAATAGAGAGAGACTGGAATTAATTTCCAGGCACCAATTAAAAATGACTGTTAAGTGCCTGGACCCAAAGTCTTTCTGTATGTTAACAAAGAAATCCAATGTAATTTCACTGAATTTTCACTGAATTGTTTTTATAATATTTCATTTTTACATTCATTGAAACCATATCCAGTCGGTTAGGCGGCTGGACTGTTGTTAAATAGTTTGAAAGTTCAGATGGGAAGTGTTTTTGCTTTCAGAAAGTTGAATAGTGTACAAGGTTGTAACTGACTCACACTCAGTAAATTAGAAACAATTTAGAAGTTGCTCCAATGCTGTGCAGTACTTAACTGCTATTGCTCTGATTTATGCAGAACAACTGCAGCTTAAATAAGTAAAGATGTTGTTAATATTTTTGTTGTTATTATTAATTGCATTTTTAATAATCAGTGGACTTTAATAAATGTTATTCATAGTGTTTTTTTTATTATTATTAAGTACAACCTAATCCATAAGACCATAAAATACCCATAGAAGTACTCCTGGGATGCCTGTATGGTCCACCACATGCTGTTGCCGTGTGAGGTGTGAAGTACAAAAAAGACAGATTCTGTTTACAACTGTCACTAGGGCTGCCACGTCTGCACGCACAGAGTTCGGGACGAATGTTTCAGGGTAGGAAAGTGGTCATGCTGTTGACTGCGCTTGTGTCCGACCACATTCTCAGTCTTCTGCATGTTATGTATATTGCATGATATTTGACTCATCTTCCAGCAAATGAAGATTTTTGCGCTGACTGCATTTGCTTTTGCTGGTAGAAATATTTTAATGCATTCATGAAAAGTTATTTCGCAGGAATGCTGTGCGACAGCCGATAGTTTATTTCTTTTGTTCTTTTTTTTTTTAGACAAGTAACTGCCATTCAACAAGGAGAGGACAGGTCTTCAAAGTATTATTTGTTTCTGTAGCTCTAACAGATGAGACTAACCTTTCCTACTCTCTGGTCTGTAGTCAGTTCCTGCACCACACAGCGCTGATAACATTCATTTTAACGAAATGTCTTTGTTCATGCGATGTAGTCCAACAGTCAAATGCGGTGCAGTGACACCTAGCGTTCATTGCCAACACTCCCGATGATGTCTAAACAAGTTTGCATAATCCTGCTGGACATGATCCAATCTCTGAACAGTGGGAGGGTCTGACTGACCTTTAAAAGACAAGAGTCGCTGCTCTTCATCACTTGAGTGTTTCCAGAGCTGCTTTCAGTGACCTGGTTGTTCCGGCAGCTCGTCGTCTGTTTCCACAAGTTGTACTTCTCCCTTCAGTGTATTCAGAGAGACACAGAATAGAGTTGAAACCTGTTTATTATTAGTATTGTTATTAACATTATTATCGTTATATTTGTTATTGTTATTATTACAAGACATACAACAAAGTTAAACCTTGACTTGTCATTACAGTGTATATGGACTCATATCAAAATATTTTTATCATGGCTTCAGATCAGTCTTTTTTGCTGTCCTTCATTTGTTGTTTTCATTTTGCTCTCATTTCTCAAATTTTTATATTTTAACCATGTAATATTTTATTTTTCTCTCCATAGCTATTCATGTCAATTCCAATATTATTATTTTGTATAATAATAATAATAATAATATAATAATCATTATTTGTTTATTATATATTTTTATTTTTCCCCATCATTGTGTTTTCATTCTAGTATTAACAATGTGTTTTATTTTTTGATTATCTTTTGGCTGTCCAAGATATTTTTATTTTCTTTGTTTTGTTTTTGTTTTTTTTCTTCTGATAGTGTGAGCAACTCAGTGAGAATTTTTTCTCATCTCTTGTAAAAGAACATATACACTATGTTGGCTGATCACAGGGGTCAGTGGCGACTGTCTGAAAATGAATCTTGACTTTTTCATTATACCTTTGTATTAGGTTTCTAGATCTAATATCTCCATGTGCAATGAGCGTCGAGTGCTAACACGTTCACCCTATTAATCTCTACACTCTTATTCTTGCCACTGTAGAGCTTTGGCTTGTAGTTTGTTAGTCTCATGAATGCAGTCCCTTTATTAACAGCAAACCTGCGTTATAAACATGACTCTTGCTGCCAAGATCAGTTTATACTTGAGGTTTGTACTGTAAGACTAAAAGTTGCCGCAGAGACTGCTAATTGGTGGATCGTGTCAGTCTTACTTGGTTACTTCTGCACTTCTCTCACCGTGTGTCGACAGAGGGATCGCCAGCCTGCTGAATGCCAAAGAAGTTGGCATGAGGATCTTTGAGGATTATGCAAATTCCTGGGTCTGGATCCTCATGTAAGAGTCGCTGCTCTTTGTTGTGATTCAACCACACATTTCTTTTTCTTTTGATTTTGTGCTGAACAAACCTATTATTAAAGGGGACTTATTGTGATTATTTTTCTTCAGTAATCAAGTCTCACATACAAACAAAGTAGCTTCACTTAAAATACTTATGTAAGAGTTAAAAAATAGTAATTTTGGAGTTATATCCATATAAGTTTACAAAATGGCTGCCTCACTCGAATGAGCAATAACAATGAGCGACACCGTTCAGGTTTCTACTGGTCATAAATGTCGATCACCGAAGCATGTAGAGCAGTTTAAAGCTGTTTAGTAATGGCAAAGCCACATGATGTCATATTCCATCGCTGGTCACATGTGGAGGTGATTGTCCGCATTCTCATGCACAAAATAAAGTTCAGTTTTACTCTTCCAAAGATGTTTACTGGTGTTTTAATATGTGACAAAATCATGGCTTCACTTCAGCTACTGTAGCCCTACATGAATGATTCAGAGACGGACAAAATAGTTTAAATTAAAAAAAATAGTAGTACAAAACAGTTCCAGGACCAATCTTTGAAGCCTTGAAAAGAAAAAAACATCCTAATCACTGAGCCTCAATAGCAGGGTCTTTAGGAAAGGCAGACACAGGTCTTGTGTAGGCACCATGCTTGTTATTTTAAGAAGTTACTTCTCTGTTGGGTCTGTGTCCATAAGCTTTGAGGAAACGTGCAGAAATACAGACGAAATGATATATTCATCCAAATCATGTTACATCGGCCTTTCCTGCATAGTCCATGAACTCTCATCAACTCAATAGGGCGAAAAAGATGTTGAAAGCATGTTAATATTTTTTACAATTGTCGAAACAGGCGACAGATGTCTCCGTCCGTATCTGGATCCATAAATGGGCCTTTTAAGAAGATGGAGTGTTTGAAGGCATTTGACCTTGACAATATCCCAGTGGAGAAGTGGAAGTGTTAGAACAAGCAGTGAATGGACCAGTTCACTAAACGTCTTTCAGTCCTGAACAGATGTTTATAATGGTTTTTCCTCTTCTTCTTCTTCTTATAGGTCTTGAAATTGACTGTTAAAATCTTTCATTTGTGTTAATTTGATCAACCATGAACCTACTGAAACCCTCTGGTGCAATAAAATCATATTTTTAGCTTTGTCACTTACAAAAAAAGATATGTACAGATTTAATGTCTTGTACTCACAAGTCTTAGAAGTCTGTTTTCCCCACTTTTTGGTGATCGTAATTGTGATAATGCTGGGGAATGTGGCAGACCAGGCCTTAGAAACATCCCCATGTATCATTCATAAATACTGGTTGGTGGTCGGTATTTAAAAGTGTGTGTTGTTGCAGTGGTCTGGTGATAACCATGGTGGTCAGTCTGCTCTTTATTCTGCTGCTGCGCTTCACTGCCGGTGTGCTTCTGTGGCTCATTATCTTTGGTGTCATCACTGCGGTCGGCTTTGGTGAGCATTCAACACTTAACCACGTTTCAGTCTGTCTACGACCTTCTTCCAGAGCTGTCGCAACAGTTTCTGATTCAGATACCACTGTGTTGTCGATGGTCTTTCACTCGGCCTCTGCATCCATCTGTATCTCAGGTATCTGGCACTGTTACTGGGAGTACAGCACTTTGACCGGCAAACCCGGCGCCAACGTGACCATCTCAGACATCGGCTTTCAGACGGACTTCAGTATTTACCTGCGGCTCAGCCAGACCTGGCTCATCTTCAGTATGTAGACATGTTCCACCGTAGTGTAGCTTTAAAGAATTAACTTTTCTATTAAACACAAATTACATGTAAGAGCTTTAAAATACACATACAGAGAAAAACTATCGGAACAAGCAAACTATTCTTGGAAAAAGCATTCAGGTACTACATGAAATCTCTTATTCTAGGGAAGCAATTCCTGCCTACACCATGAGCAGAGTTGGGTCGGTCCGAAGGTTCAGGATTAGGTCTTAGTTCTAGTGGGGTGTTCATGAACTCAGGAGCCATGTTGTTGTTTGTCATTAAACATCTGAAAATCTGTTTGCTTTCCCAGTGATCTCCCTCTCTGTGATCGAAGCGATCATTGTGATCATGCTGATATTTTTGAGGGCTCGTCTGAGCATCGCCATCGCCTTACTGAAAGAGGGCAGCAAGTGAGACGACAGTATATTGTTGTTGCTCAGGCCCTGTTCTCCCGTGATAATACATCTGTTCTTCTTGTTTTAGGGCCATAAGCTACATCATGTCGACCCTCTTCTACCCCATCATCACCTTCTTCCTCCTCGCCATCTGCATCGCGTACTGGGCTGTGACTGCAGTGTATCCTCACTACAGCTGGTTATCCAAGTCTTGTCTCAGTGACATGGCTGGCTGTCTGTAGTTCTTAGTTTCAGAAAGGCTGGGGTTACTTAACATTCTCTGTTGGAAAGCTTTTGCAGATAAAAAGGTCATTTATTTACACTGTCTGCCTAGACGACCCTTTGTGTACTGCAATGAGGTGAAAAATGTCATGTCAACGTCAACTTCGACCTTTTCTTCTTAGCCTTTTGAACTTCAGATTTTTAGCATCATCAGGCAATGCTGTTTACAAGGTCACATCTGCTGATGAAAAATGCATGTACAGCAACCTCACGTGCAACCCACAGGTGACTTTTATATTCATCCAAATCATGTTACATCGGCCTTTCCTGCATAGTCCATGAACTCTCATGAACTCAATAGGGCGAAAAAGATGTTGAAAGCATGTTAATATTATTTACAATTGTCATCAAATAATAATATAAAATTGTTGTTAATATAAAGAATCTCCCCATCTTTCCCATGCATTAAAAAAAATTACACTTTCATTTGCTCAATATATATTCTCTAAAAAGACACACAAAAAAATGTAACAAAACAAAGAACTTCTATTGAGACTTTCTCCTGAATAACAAACAATTTCTATGTTCAGGTTTATAGCTGAGGGTTGAACGTGCTTCTTTGCCCATGTCTGCCAAGAATCAAGAGTTCAGGAAATTCAACATTTTTTGTCATAGACTAAAGTGTAAAAGATCAATTTGCTTCATTTTGTAAATCCAATAGTTGTAATGGTTGGCTACAGTTTGTGAATAAAACCTGAATCAGCATTCTAAATGGCAAAACTTCCATTTAATGTGATGTCAGAGCAACTGGATTGGAAATGTAGCAATGTAGAAAAAAAGTCAAAAGTCATCATTTTAATTTCTTCTTATCTTGTGTGTGTGTCTCAGAGCTTCAGTCAGACCAACATCACCAAAGTGTGCCCGGGCTCTCAGTGCATGTTCGCCTTCTATGGCGGGGAGACTGTGTACCACCGCTACATCCTCCTCCTCCACATCTGCAACCTCTTTGTTTTTCTCTGGCTGGTCAACTTCACCATTGCACTGGGTCAGTGCACGCTGGCCGGAGCCTTCGCCTCCTACTACTGGGCCCTGAAGAAGCCCGGCGACATACCCGCCTGCCCGCTGTACTCCTCCTTCAGCAGAGCCATACGGTGAGTCAATATTTGTCACCGTGAGGTTCAAAACACTAAGAGATTTTATACTGCAGGTATCACACAGGATCCCTGGCCTTTGGGTCACTGATACTCGGTGCAGTGCAGACCATCCGAGTTGTCCTGGAGTTTCTGGACCAGAAGCTGAAAGGTAAACATGAAAAACATGTCACTGTTGCTCAGATTCTGATGGTCATTTTGTTTTTTTCCTCAGGCTGTCACAACGCTCTCGCTCGGTTCGTGCTTTGCTGCCTCAAGTGTTGCTTTTGGTGTTTGGAACGTTTCATCAAGTTCATAAACAGAAACGCGTACATCATGGTGAGTGGTCGCTTGTACACAGTATCAGTCCAGGTATTCCGACGCCCTGACCCATACTTACCTCATTCAATTCATGTCCACAGATAGCAATATATGGGAAGAACTTCTGCACATCTTCCAAAGATGCTTTCTTCCTTCTGATGAGGAATGTCGTTCGGTGAGGTCTTTGTAGTTGCTTTACATGAGCTTCACGTCAGCTCTGAGCCTCCTGCTGTTTGGGACACCAAGTATGAACACCTACTGTCACCATCTTCTGAAGCCTTAACTGCCTCTGCGGTGATTTTACACGTCACTGTGCACTAACTAAAATCAGACCTGACCCTGAGCAAACATTTCTCATGAGCAAATTGCTTTTGTTTTGGCTCAATTGCTAAGTAATTAAACATTTGGTGCGGAACATTTCATATCTGGCTTGACCCTATGGTCACACCCACAACAACCGTGTCTCAGCTGACTCTTAACTGTGCACATGCGTTATCGTATGTCTCAGTGTATCGTCAGCGATTTTTCATTGTTGGACGTGTCTTTCTTTGTCTCCTTGTGCCTGTGACAGAGTGGCAGTTCTGGATAAAGTGACAGACTTCCTGCTCTTTTTAGGAAAACTGCTCATTTCAGGGAGTGTTGGTGAGTGAGTGATAATATAGATTTTTGCTCTTGTTTTTAGAAAATCGCTGAGAGGGCACTTACCTGAGTCGCTCATCTCACATGACACAACTTACGATCAAGTCACTTGAACACCATGATACAACAACATGATTCTAGATTTGTATTGGCTCCTAGCACAAGTGACGTTCCCTGTCAGGATGCAAAAAAAGTAACTTAGGTCAGTGGCATGCAATCGAATAAAGCACACATTCTGTCTCATGAAAGATGCGTTTTTGCCATGTGGGATTTTAGTTAGTTCTGAAAATTTGCTGTTGATGAACGGCCGAACACTGGTGAAAACTTCACCCCGTCGCTCATGTGCAGGAGAACAAAGCTTCATTTGTAGATCATCTGATAAGTGTACTGGCAGTCAGAGGGAGTTGGTTTCAACAGATGAGTTTTGAGTTTAGATGCGTTGGTAGGAGTCAGGGTTGTGGTCGTCCATATCTATGCCATTTTGATCTATTCATATTTTGCCACATGCTCTGGGCGATTGCTGTCAGCTAGCAATGAGTTCAGCTACAAGAGTAGTGTGTCCACGTTTTTCACCAGGATTATTTGAAACAGTGTAGCCAAGCGAGAAGCAGAGAAACAAGGAAGCAAAGAGGGGAACTGATGGCAATAGAAAAACTTGACAGGTAAATCTCTCTCCTTTCAGCAGCCGCCCTCGCTTGGCTCAGATGTAGAATGATTCACACGATGTGTATACTTTACATCTGTGCCATCTAATATAAGGAATCTTAATTCTGAAGGCATGGTGGCTTTCATTTTGCTATGGATTGTTTACATGTAGCATAAGCCCTGGCGTTGCCTGTTAAGGTTCTTAGCTGTCCAGGTCATTAAAGCCTCCAGGTAGTGGAAGGCTGTTTACTCACGCTGCCTGGTTTGACCTTCATTTGGACATTACAATCTAGTGTAGTTCAGAACTTAAATGTGATGTAGCAGAACTGTCCTGTTTCTACGCTTGTACAAGCTTTTGATGGAAGGAATGGCAGGAAACAGAGTAGGTGCTGAAGCTCCGCTGTGCTGTGAGCAAGAAGCTGTAATGGTCCAATATGAACCAAGTGAATGAGTCTTGAGGCTCATAAACCCATATTGCTCCTCCTCTACCAGCAAGTAGGTCACTGAGAGCTAAATAAGAACCTGTTCAGTGCCTGTGGTTAGAAAGAGAGTTGCACTTACCACATACATGAAACAACCAATCAGTACATTTGCAATGTCTTTGCTAATGTTGTTAATGTTTTCCGTCTTGCTTTGTGTTTCACAGGAGTCCTTGCATTTTTTTTCTTCACACGTAAACTACCTGTCATTCAAGAGGAAGTGCCGTCCCTAAACTACTACTGGGTCCCTCTAGTGGTAAGGATGAGCTGCTTCATCATTGAGGAACGGTTTTCCACTTGTGCAAAAACAGATCCAACGTTGGCATTCACATAAAATCAGACTGGTAAAATGCCCTTCAAGTCTTAAAATAAGAAGCTACACTTGGTATCAACAGTATCAAGAGTAGTAGGAAGTCATGTTTGAGTTATTACTGCCCATGTGTGGTGTACTCTGCCGTACATGACAATAGTAATTTAGAGGAATGCACCAATGTCGGTATCAGTCTGATACTGGGCTTGAGTACTTGTACTCATACTCGAACTAGAACTAAAATAGATACTCATACCACGAAACTGATACCAATTTACGGCAGCGTGCAGTTTTTGAATATCAGTTTATGGCAATTTTGTAAAATTTGTGTTTGAAACTTTGAAAGACGCCCATGTACTAGACAAACACACTGAGGAATGTTGTTTAAATAATGATGTACATGGGGAAAAAAACCCTCAAAAGTATGAATTGCTGCTTGTTACTATAGACACATCTACGAATGTGAATGTGTACACGTCTGTGTCATACTGTGGTCAGTAGCATGTCATTACCATCTCATAGTTGCTTTGCTTATGACGTTGTTTGTGAGCCTGGATGGGCGAAAAAAAAAGTTTTAAAAAACAATTTCTGATTAACTGTTACTGGCACAAAGGAGAGGTGGAATTCATAAACACAAGTTTTGATGTCACGTTGTATGATATTGTAACATAAGCCTTAACTTAGTAACTAGATGATAACACCATTGGATGAAGAGTAATAAATGAACTGGGGTCAAAGGAGCCGGTGTGTTAGTTGTTCTCTGGCGCCCCCCTCACGCCATGATGGGAACTCCACACAGAACGGCAAGAAATACATAAAAGCAGTCAATCAATTCAAATCAGTTATCGACACAATATTCCAGACCCTGGCAGCAACGATATGCTAATTTTGGTGTGAATTTTAGTGGCATTGTCCCAAGTTAGAACATTGTTGTCTCTTGTAGACGGTGACGTTCGGATCCTACCTGATAGCGCATGGGTTCTTTAATGTCTACTCTATATGCGTGGACACACTCTTCCTGTGCTTTTGTGAGTATGATTTTCTTCACTCTGATCACAGGTGTATCTATGTATTTTATGGTAAATACAAAGTGCTGACTTTGAAGTTTTATTCAACGTTTTGGACAGACGGTTGAATGTGTTTCACTCAGCTGAAGCTGTGGTTGATCAGAAACCCTTCACTTTCGTTGAATTTCCCCAGTGTGGGACAAATATCTAATCTAATATGAAGTAAATGCCTTTATTTTTAAGCTTTTTTAAGCCATGAACTATGACGCCAGGCTTTGTCGTTCGCTTGCTGAACTACTTGAATAACCTTCTGAAATTCTTGCATGAGCTTCTTACTAATAAACTTCCACTAAGTGTTTGCTCTGCTCTTCTGTTCTTGACTTTGCTGCTTCCTGCTGCTCAGGCGAAGACCTGGAGAGGAATAACGGTTCTTCCTCCAGGCCGTACTACATGTCTCCCGGGCTTCACAAGATCTTGCGCAAAGGAGACGATGCTCCCAAAATAGGTGCCACCTCCTGAGCAAACTGTGTGGCAGCTAGACAAACCACTCTCTGAGCGAACACTGAGTGAGGGAGGCGCTGCTGGGCTCAACATCCATCCAGACTGAGCTGAAGTGAGACGTTTTCTGGCCCCGGAAGCTTCTAGCTACAGACTCCTGATCAGTTCCTGTCTTGAGCCAATCCAGTCGCTTGCCTTCTTTTCTGCCCCACCTTTCTTCTGCTCTGCTGACCTCTGCCTTACTGAGAGGGCCCGGACGCACTCGCTTCAACGTAGAAGCCGATGAGGGAGCGCGGCAGGAAACGTGCGGCGGAGGGTCAGCCTCTTGTCGCACTGGGTTGTGAAATCATGTTTGTATGCACTTCCACGTGAGTGAGCAACCATGGGACTTACTTTGACTTACAAGCATGATTGTTTTGATGCTGTTGATGTTCTGTTTTGATTGGTTGCATTGACCTCCGTCTTTAGGCTTCCAAAAAAAAAAAACAAAAACAAAAAAAGTGTTCTCTCCACTCTTGATTTTGTCGGAAACATTCTGTTATTTCGGTCGAGGAGGTGCTGTGATCTACCCCGGATCCTGCGGGAGGCCAAGACTTCATAGAGCCTGTCATTATTCAGGAAACCTCTGAATGCAGCCACTAGTTTATGTGCCTAGTTGTAAGAAAAAGTCAAGAAAAAAGAAAAAAAAAGTTCCTCATACTCTGTGATTTTAGAGCTAATGCCCGAATCCTTTTGTGATACGGTTTATAAAAGGATGTCAAAGCCATTTTTGGTACCTTTTTTTAAATGGGTGGTTCAAATATTGTGACGTTTACTACTCCAAGTGTAACTATAGCATCTGTCTGGAGGTGATTCTGTGTTCTTTTGTATTACTGAGTTTTTTAAGGAAATGATGAATCCTTTTTTTCAAAATAAATGATTGAAATATCCCCTTGTGATGCCTCACTTCCCCTCCTAACGCTCTGCTGCCGCCTCACAGTGTGGGATCTGGAGATCAGCGACGGGTCTCCTGCTCGACCCTACTACATGAGCAGGAGCCTGCAGAGGATCCTCAAGAAGAAGAACGTGAAGACGAAGCGGAGGAAATGAAGAGGCTTTGGAATGGTACCAGCAAACCACAGGGATGTAGGAAAACAAACTAGACATTTCTGGAAGGCGCTTTAAGACTTATATTTTTATATGAATGGCAGATATTTTTTCACTCGTGCAGTTACCAATTTGCACCGCTTGGTGGTACTATTTGTGTCTGTCTCACATTGAGAAGATATCACTGAAGCGTATTTATAGTTAATATGTGTTGGCTTAAACTAGATTTTAAACTATTCTCTGAATCTTAACATGCATTTGAAACACAAAAGCTTGTGGGTGGATTCAGGCCGCACTTCAGGTGTAATAACTTCTGTGAGGGATATGAACCAACTTGTTCAGGCTTTTATTTAAAATAATGTAAGGGCCATCTACTTTTTTTGTTTTTATTTTTCCACCTTGCATTTGGCGCTTGAATAACAATGATGAATAAAATGAATTGCCTGGTTTGTGGGTGTTAGTCTGCCATTTTAAAGTTGATAATTGTGAACAAGGGATCGTGACTTTGAGGCTGTTTTTTTTAAAGAATGTAATGATATAATGTGCTTGAAAATATTACAAATAAACCTGTATTGAACTTTGTGTTTTGTTTTTAATGTTGGTATGTTTTTTTTTAAATAAATTAAATAAGTCTAGATATAAAGGCAATCTAAAATGCGTGTGGGGTAGTAGTTTGCGTTGCAGCAACTCAGTCACTGGTTCCAGACTGTCTTGAGAAAACTGGAGGGAACATGTGTCCTTTTGATTTGGATTTAGTAAGTGGATATGCAAAGATTAAGTCACTCTAAAATGTGTGTGTGTGTCACCCACCTGGACCACAATGCCCCTGCCTCTTGCTCTATGTAGCTGAGACTTGCCTCTTTCCCTCTTAGACTAAAGCACATTCCAACTGTACTGTTTTTTAACCCAGCAGACTTTGGATCATCTGTGTATCACAAGTTATCTTTGCCGAACATTTTACATGAGTTGTACTTTTAAAAAACAATAGATGCACATGATAAGGTTGTATTTTTGAGCAAAATGGTGACTTCTTACTAATAAAATGACATGGACAAATGTGTTGGTCCATACAAAGTTAAATGCATTTTTGAAATTATATTAATGTTATTAAAAAGGTAGTGCTCTTCAAGTATTAACTGGCTGATCTTGTTCATTCAAGTTTTGCTTTGTCCCTTCTCTGCACGTGTGTTTTAACCACTCCATGATTATATATATATATATATATATATTTGGTATAAAACTTACGGACTTATGGATCGAGAAAGAGGTGTGAACAGTATTGTTTTTTTAATCCAACAGTTCAGGCTGTGAGAATGTTCTGTTTGGCTTTGGCAGGTTAAAAATAGAGGTGTGTCCTCTTCATAAATCAAGCTGGTAATTGAGTGTTGTCAAAGTGACCTTTTTTTGGCTCCGGCGCATGGAGTGTATCTGAACTTTATTGCAATTAAACCGTGATGTGACTCATGTTTGTCAAACCTGAGGAGCCACCAGCTCAGCCAAACAGGCCGGGACACGTTCTCCGCTCAGAGGGGAGCAGGCAGGAGACGGTGGAGCTCAGCTCGGCTCAGTCGTACATGCAGTATAGAATCATGTAAGGTTAGCTTGTGTAAGAATGTGTACGCAGATATCCATACATTAAAGTACCTTCCTGTGTGGTCCTGCCAGCAATACGTGCCATTAAATCAATGTTTTCTTCAGCAGAGGCAAACCGCAGTGGCAAGTAGACGCAGGTAAAACTGCTCTGGGTTATTTGCATTTACTTTCTGACCACAAAAACCGTACGACTCTATAAAAACACACCTAGTTGTCAATAAGTTTTCCATCAATTCTCGTGGCATGTTTGTGTGTGAGACGCTGACATTGTCTCGTGGGGACATGTGACATTCTGCATAATGAAGCCAAGCATCTCAGGGTTTGTAAAATTTGACGTTTAATCACATCAGCACTTCACAGTCAATAAATAAATTAAATAGCCATATTAACAGGTGACTGCCATCACTTTCACAACAGTAAGTCCATGTCACAGACACAGAAGTCGGCTCCACACGAGCGGTGCTGAGTGGCAGAGTGGAGACGGATATTTACAAGATACTTAACATCGAGATGACTGATGTGAGTGTGTCTTCGTGGGGACATTCTCCCGGTCCCCACAGGTGCAAACCTCAATTTGAGAGTGAAGAAATAACTGGGTCTTTATCATGAGTTTTCAGTTTGGTTCAGGTGAGCCGTTTGTCTTGGATGGTGAGGTTCAAGGTGAGAGGCTGAGGAAAGCATTATGGCAAGGAGAAACCTCACAATGTCCCCACAGGGAGAGCAATACACACTTTCTTCACATAACTATCATCTCAGTTCAGAGCTTGAAACCCCACACGAACATTGACAAGTTGAGTATTGTTTCCTTTTTTATTCTTGGTCTCACTCATCCCTGGATTTAATCCTGATTGAATCTTCTCTTGTTGTATTTGATGCTCAACAATTGGTCTGAGTTTTGAAGTGCTGACCTGTTATTTATTCATATTTTTTTGCTCTACGGCAGGAACAACACCCCAATTCACATGGCATCTGTCGTAAAATATACTCTGTGGATCATTTTCAATTGGAGAATGTGGACGTTTTTTTAAAGGCAATTTGGCAAATGCTCATCTTTGGATGTGTGTCTCGTGATGTTTTGAGACCGAATCTTCCCTGCCCACTTCAGGATTTCACTGCTCAACATACTGTAATAGAAAGATAAATCGGATCTGGTTAAAGCTCCACGGATCCAGATTGGTTTTAGACCTTTGGCCAAGGTTAAGTTTCAAATTTTTGTGTCGATCATGATTTGCGTCACCACGTTGAAAAGATTTCACATGCTGTTTGTGCAGTTATTCAGTTCCAGGATGGCCTTGTTTGTTTGCTTGGCTCCCAAGATCAATGGTAAGCGAGGTCATAAAAGGCCTGGTGCTCACTGTCTATGAAAGAGTGCAGTGCCGAGAGCATGGAGCCCTCCGGACCCCCGTAGGCCGTGTACTGCAGCTCCTCCGGTGTGGGGGTGGGCTGGGCCAGGCGGGGGGGCTGCAGGGACGTCATCGGCGTGCTGGAAGTGTGGTTGGGGCTCACGTGCTTTTTGTGACGAGCTCGGCAGTTCTGGAACCAGACCTGGGTGAAGGAGTGGAAGACACGCCTGAGAATGAAAGTGGTTCCACAGCTGTGTATTTCAGGGCTGAAAAAAAGCTTCATCTGTAAAATGTGAAAAATCTCCTGTTTTGCAAATCCATATCAAATGGGTAAACACTTCCGACACTACAGATATGATAGTGTCATTACATTGAAGCGGTGACCATCATCCGTCAGCTCAACATCAGGATGTTATTCACTGGGATGGATGGCATCACCTGGGTGGCATGCACACTACAGACTGCTTTGCTGGACTGACGCTTCATTCCAGCCATGTTTTGGTTCAGGCAAGCTCTTTCTTCCCCCATATTCTATCAAGGAATTGCTGTAAAAAGAGATTGACGCCTGGCAAAGGTAACTGGTAAACAGCAGGCCAATATTGACGGTCCGTCACTCACCACCTGCAGCTCTGCCTCTTCAGTCATTCACAAGTGTTGCTTCCAGTCGTCAATTTCATATTAAAGTGTCCGCCCCAGCACTCCACCGGTTGACTCATCGATTCATTCTCAAACACTCTTCCCGCTGCTTCACTCAGCTATTGACTCATAAAGGATCAACCTAAATGATCTTGTTGCTGAATATTTTAGCGTATTTATTGTGTGTTTTTAATGGCTTCTTTTTTTTCTTTTCCTCCAAAATATTGAATCTATTCAGTCGCATCTTTAGCCGCGTGAGAAGTGACTATCTTTCTGCCTTATGTTTAACTGTCTGTGTGAATAAGTGATGAATATTTGAATCATTTTGACCAACTGTATGCGTGAGATGATGATGGTCATTTTTAAAAAATTAATTCCATATTTTCTGAAAATGAAAATAGTGTCTGAGTAATTGACTAAATTTAAAGGGCGATCTCTACAATCACCCCAGATGAAGCCCACCGCTCTCATAACAGTCGCACCTTGAGATCCTCATGAATTTGTGTTTTCAGGTTTGACAGTATAGCTGCAACTATTGAGTTTCATATTGATGTGTTATTTATGGGAATTGTTTCATCACTGTTTTGACTGTTAAGTGATTTCCTTTATGATTATAATTATGGAAGATTTTTTTTATTATTGTTTTTTTTAATTAAAATTTATTTGCATTAATGAATAATATGATTTTGAATGCAGAGAAAAAAAATAGAAAAGAAAGTTCCCTTCCCTTCCCTGGTTTGATGGGTAGTGTATGACACTGAAGGTGATTAAAGTATTTTAGTAAAGTTTTTTTTTTTTTTTTTTTTTTTTTTTTTTTACAAAAAGAGACTCTTTGTGTAAAAAAAAAAAAAAAAATCAATTCAGATTAGAGCTGGTCGTCAATAAAACCATAAATTCAATAGGATGTCATTACAATTGATATTAGCCCAGCCTGCCTCTGTTATTATTCCTATACACTGACCTGTATGACCCGTCGGCTCAGTCCCGTCTGTTCTGCCAGCTTCTGCAGCGTCTGAGCGTCCGGGTTATTGTCCTGAGCAAACTGCGCCTGCATCACCTGCATGTCAGGGCGAAGTAGCACACGGCCACCATGTTGGCAGACACTGCGTCAGATTTGTTTTCTGATATTTCATTGCACATTCTTCAATCCATCTGCATTTGACTTCAGCACTTTAATTCGGTTCCATGCAGGACTACCTGCAGCTGGTCGGAGGTGAAGCTGGTGCGCGCTCTCTTGGAGGGTTTGGGGTGAGAGTTCTCCTGCTCGGTGGGTAAAGCCCCCTCCATGTTGACGCTGCCGCCTGCAATAGGAGCAAAGAATGTGTTTGCACCGAAGACTAAAATGAAGGTGATGTCACGGGGAAGTTTACCTTCTGAAATTGTGATGAGACAGAAATTTGCGTTTTCCTTTGATTTATGTTTATGAACAGCCACTATTTTTTTTTATTAATTCTATTACTATTAACACTTTCTAACATTTTAGATTTTTTTCTTAACCAGAATGGATGGAATCTCTTTGGACAGTAGACACTTGGGCAATATAAACTTATATATCAAGTCTGTACATAGTTTTCTTCCCCCCAAATGATCCTCTCATGGTTGTACCCGGTAGTGAGTCTAATAAATAATACCTTTCTCCACTGCTCTCTTCAGGTTGTCCAGCATGCAGTCGTAGTGGACCCGACACAGAACCTTCTCCTCCACCAGGGCGAACTCCTCCCCGGTGGACAGCTGCCTCTTGCAGGAGAAGCAGGCGAAACAAGCCAGGTGGTAGACGTTGCCTTTGGCCCGGCGGACCCAGTCGGTGGAGTGGATGTTGCGGCCGCAGCAGGCGCACCACGTTCCGAACCGTCTGCGGAGCCAAGACAGGATGAGTCGCAGGGTGGCGTGCGTTATTCCTAGAACTCCTAATCAAGAATTATTTAACGCTGACGCAATGTTTGTCTTTTTGTGCTGTTAAGATAAATAAAATAAACAAGGAATATTTAAATCTTTTTTGATTCGACAAACTGAAAGATAATGAAACAATAAATGTTCTATTTTCTTCGAGTAACTAACTTAAAATTAAAATTGAAGCTGAATAATTTATAATTTTATTTACTGAATGTAACTAGCAAAACCAAGACGCTTCTGAGGCAGAACTTTTTTTTAATTCATCTATACATTAACATAACTCATGGACGCACGAGCGCTTGCGTGAAGCCAGCATCTGACAAGTTGGCAATAAATGCGACGACTAGACTGGCAATTGAAAAGCAGTGTTTTTTTTTGCAAACTCGGGTCGACTTACCTGAAATAATCTATTTTGCAGAAGACTTCTTTATCTTTGATGTAGCAGCTGGTCTGGCTGCCCAGAGCAGTGTGGCACACGCTGCAGGAGAGACAGCGAACGTGCCAGCACAGGTTGTTGACCTGAACACACCAGTTAATGACAGGCCTGTGGGTGAAGATGCCATCCAGCGGTAGTAACAGTGAAGGAACACAGCCGTCCTTCAACAACTGATCGATCACCTTCAATAAATATTTGTCCACGATCTCCTGGTCGCAGCAGGCGCACACGGTCCTGTCCAGCAGGGGTGTGGAGGTCATGGTGTGTAGCGATGCCGCCTCGTCCAGCTCTTCCACAGGTGCCCCCTGAAAAACATGCCTTTTCAGTCGAGAATCAAGTTTACATGGCAGCAACGGCAAATATGTATATTAGTTGTACTTCCCTTTTCACTGCTGAAAACACACATTTTAACTACAGAAATTAAATGTAAAAACACCATCAACGTCAGAGGTCATTTTCATTCGCTTTAAAGGCAAATACAAAAATATAAAGCTAAAGAAAATTAAGACGATATGAATTCCCAAAATATGGCCTCTCTGTATATTTGTTTTTGAAGGAAATAAATAATATACATTTTAAATCATAAGTCTTCACCATGTCAAAAATAAAGAAGTGTCGTTGGTAGAAATAACGGGATCCATTTACGGTCATTCCAGTTCAGTTAATAGTATTTTTTTTTATTTCTTTTTTAACTTACATCTATTTAAAAGTGTTTTTTTCTGCTCTCGGCAATAGGTCTGCTTTCTTTTCTGCCTGCCCTTTCGATTCTACATATTTTTTTTATCCGTCATGCTTCTATTTTTTTGCATATGTAATATGTAATGTACCGAATTTGATAATATATTTAAATATATATGAATATAATATTCATTGGTGATACCTGGCTCAGTCATGGAATCTAATAAATCATTTGGCCAATGCACATGAAGCGATCACTCATCATCCTGTTGTAATTTCTTTTCAACTTTTCTGCCAGTAAATAATATTTGTCTGAGAAGAAGCGTATTTTCTAGTCGGTTAAAATAACGCTTACTAAGACTAGTACTTTCAATGTAATACTCAAATACTGAAAAATCGAAGATCTGGTTAAACTCACTTCAAATTTACATCTAAACGCAACTTTTCAAGCATTGACTGGTAATCGAACGCGATATACCGTGTATGTGTTCATCTTAATTTGAATAAGGTAATGAATTCACTGAAGTTTGTCCAAAAGTACGCTAAACATCTTAACATTGAAAAGATGCGAATGATAAAGTTGGTCCCAAAATCCCAGCCATTCTACGCATCGTACCTGAGTGAAGACACACAATATTGATGGGTGTTTTTTTTTTTAAAAAAAAAAGAAACGAAAACGTGACCGCCGCGTGAGAGTGAAACGAGGGTCCGCGCGCCTACCATGATGTGTCCGGCGTCCAGCAGCTCCGAACTCCCCCTGCAGTCCTCACACATGTCGTAGATGTCTCTGTGCTGGAGGGTCTGCGCCACCCTTAAATGCCCCCCTGAACCTTGCCATAAATATCGCTTAGACTTGCGCTCTTCACCATGACAACACCGCCGATTACCACAATGACATTTCACAGAGATGGATAGTCATTACGTACACAAACAGAGCGCACTTAAGCTTCTACTTATCCTATGCGCATTACCTTCTCGAGATGTTCCTCTTTGTGATTTGGACCAGTTAAAAATCCCCCCCAAACACGTCAATTTCAGCCGTCAATCAACGCAGCGGCGCGACCTCTCGGTGTAAAGGGGATTGATTTATTTAATAACAGCAATTAAAAAGTGTGACTCAGCCACTAACGTCTGACAAAAAGGTGAAGAGGTCTCATTAACTACTTGAGTTTTAATTGCAGAATTCGGGGGAGGGTAATTTCCATCGACATTTCTCAAAAGTGCCAAAGTAAGTGAGGTGTCGCGCGGCGGCTCTGGCAAGGAAACTTACCTCCTCTCGCTCATCGTCGCGGCTCTCCACTTTGACTTGACCTTTCCAGCGCATTTCCGCGTGCAGCAGGTCTGGGTCATCACCTCGAGGGAGCCGGGAGCGCCCAAGTGCCGCCGAGGCATCGGAGTGGAGTCCCTCTGCCAGCTGTTGTGGCCGCGCCCCCCTCCGCTCAGGCTCCACATCATTCCCAAAAATTGGAAATATGTTATCATACAGGTCCTGACATTGTCAACAGCCGTTTCATTACACCGAAAATATAATTATGTGGCTTCCTCCAGGGCGTTGTGATGCTTTGACCTACTTCCAAAATAGTCAAATGAGCTGCAGCTACCATGGTGCACTGGTGCGCTGCTTCCTTTCCCAGTCAGCTGTGGTCAATACTTGGCCTTTCAGATCAAATTGCATGCTGTCAGTCACGATTCGGACGGTGGCGGATCAGCACGCAAGGCGAGTGTGTACCAGAGAAGTTGGTAAAGTGTGACTGATAAAGGGGCATTGATTGATCATGCCTTTTGTTCAGCAGGCAGCCAATAGTCCAGGCACCCCAGTTCTGACACCAGCGTGGCATTGGGTGTTGGACTCCACAGCAGCCTGGAGTTCAAGTATTCAACAAGTATTCGATGGATCAAGGCTTTCTCTTGAAAAATGAAAGCAACAAACAAAGTTGCTGTCAGACACTGAGCACCGGAGTAGGTCAAACATGAGGCATGTTTTATTTTATCTATTATGTTTCTTTGAAATGTTTAATTTGATCAGCTTTATCAAAAAGTACTCTTAAAGATATGTATTCTTTCGCTAAAAAGTTGGCAGCCTCACGTCTTCCTGCCCCGAAGATGTGTGAAAACCAAAATATTACAGACATAGGGCAAACGTGTTGGATTCAGGGCCAAGAATGGTCAAACTATAAGGTAGACTGAAACCTCTCTGCGGTCTGGACCAGGACTGGGATGAAACATGAAGGACAGGGTGTCCAATAGGTCGACACCAGCCTCCCCATAAAGCCAAAAGGCAGAAGGAGAAGTGACTTGAATTTAGTAGCGTCAAACCATATATATATATATATATATATATATATATATATGGTATGATAACCTTTATACGTGATATAAAGTTTCATTATGCTATGCCATGACATTATATACATAACATATATATTATATACTTCAAATTATTGATTTGAATAAACTTTTTATTCAAGGATTGTCAATATAAATTACACATATCGGAAGTGGTGAATATCCTGGTATCTGCCCACGTCTGGTCTAACCTGAGCACAGGTAAAATGCGAGGCAAGAATAACTTACACCGGTGTATAACTGTACACCGTCCAACTACACTATTTTGTCTCAACACTGGTGTTGGCGTCTTGGGCAGGTGGCAGGTTACATGAAGCCAGATTAGATAATAGAAGACTGTTGACTGACAGATATGTTGAAACACTATTTAGAAACGGTGAGCACATCACCATAGAATGGTTTCAGTAGATTTCATGAGCAGTCCATGGTGAAGGAGACACACATTTTAGGGTTAGGGGTGTGGATTCTCACACCTCACCCTTGTTGTCATCTTAAATATTGTAGTTCTGGTTTATAAACTGGGATGCTAAAGGTCGTGTCTAGTTGGAACCACACACGGAGAGACTCAGACTTAAATCTCAAAAGTCATTCAAAAGTCAAACCCAAACAGCATCAACTTATACTGATTTAATTTCAGGTCTATTAAGACTGAGACTAACAGTAGAGGTCATGAAGATGAATAAGACCACCATCACATCTTGGAGGCCAATCGGACCTCACCAAAAAAAAAATGGTTTTGCTCTAATCAGCTGCGTGTCCACCTTTTTTCTTTAATGATAATGGAGTAAAATGGTGTGTTATGAAGAAAGAACAGAGAGACATTAGGAGGCTTTGTGCCTCTCAAGCTGCCGTCCACCTGCCCCTGGTCAGCACTGAGGATTTTAAGATCCTCCAAGCCTGAAGGGGATTACAGTGAGAAGTGAAGAGGCAGGCAAACAGAACCTGGTCCGACACCCACCGACCCCGCCAACATCACACTCGCTCCCCCAGGTCTACCACCCAATGTGCGACAGGTACAAATGAGGGCTGCTTCCAGTCACTTTGGACCTGCACCAGCATGAGTCTGTGGACGATAAAGGAGTTTGCGTGCCTCCATCCAAATGTGTCCTGTTCCAGCTAGTGAAGATGAATCCTGTTTATCAGATCAGGATCCTCAAGCATACAGGGCCCCTCATGCTGAACCAGCTCTTATCACAATACTTGTAGCCATCAACCAAATATTGTAATGTGAAGGTGAAATAAAAAAAAAATCTATATTAAGCAAACCATTCTTGTGCTTTAATCTCGTACCTCACTGACCTGATCTCAGTCAACATCTGTCAGGACGCTCACACGACTGGTAGAGACCTCCGAGCGCAACATGCATCTTATTTTTTGTTTTCTTTCGCAGACTTGGAGCAGACAAAAACACAGTCGGATCAGTCAACACGTTGACAAACTTGTTTTGCTGCCTGGTGAGTTTGTTTCAGAGATGAAAGTGAATGACGAGTTGGTGGTTTTTGACAATTATCTACCCAGGAATGTGCGCTGCTCTGCAACCGAACCCTCAGCTACTGCACACACCTTGGTGACTGCACCGCGGAATAGACTCTTCATTTGTTATCATTGTTACAATGATGGTGATAGTTATGATTGGTAATAACAACAACAATAATTGTAATAATAATAATAATAATAACCTATTTTTACTTGCATGTGTTTTGTTAATTTAGTCGGTTGCCCTCCAAGGAAAAGTGGATATGCGGAGTCACCGTGAGCGGAAGGGAGGCGTCTCTCATTTGTCACTTCCTCACAGGTCCTTTCTTTGGCCGGTAACTGCTCATTTATTACCCAGGAATCAGTGTGAATCAGGTGGTTTTCAATTGACATAACCAGTTTGGCATGACCTTTTCTCCTTCCTTTAAATGGCTACTCATTGAGCCGGGAGGGAGGGGGGGGGTTCAGGGGGCAGAGAGGTGGGGGGAAGAGCGTGGGGAAGAAGAGCGTTACCGGGGGCCGACGGGTGGAAATCACAGCAGTGAAAATGGCAGAGCCATGAAAGAGGGGTCTGATTGCATGGGGCCAGCAGGCGAGAGCGGGAGCAGCAGGCCCGGCCCAATCAGGCCCGCCTTAGGAAAAAGTGCTCTTATCAACAAGTAATGGGCCACTTGACAATCACACAGCCACAAAACTGCTCTATTTAACGCTGATTGCAAAACCCCCTCCGCCCCCCATCTTCGAACCGCATGAGCCCCTGCGTTCCCCCCCACCTCCCGCCAGCCCACTGCCAAGACCTTTTCCTGAATGGAATTCATAATCACCCCTCTTGTCTTTCCGCATTAATTGTGATTTTAATTCTGACGGAGCATTATGCGCCAGCCTCTTCTGTGTTTGGTGTGAATGCTGAAAAGGTATCCCTCTCCACGCCAGCAGACACAGGCCAACCAGGTACAGCATTTGCCCTGCTTATCTCAGGTGGGCTGAATATATGTGGCGCAGAAATACTTCTGCTAGATACATGCTTTGATGTGAAGTGAAACTCTGGCGTATCTGTGAGAATGAACGGGTCAGTTCTGACGGTGTCTCTGCAAAATACATAAATAAATAATACAATAAATAAATACATAACTAGAAATAATATTGACTCAGACCCAGCGTGGCTCAGTTGTGGCTGTTCGGGCTGCACCATAAATGCATAACTAGACATAAAACCCTGGTATGAATTTTTGTGTAACTTTCTGTAAACATTTGTCATCATTTATTAAGTTTCCTCCAACAATGAAAAATGACGTAACTTCCTCTAATATCGACTCAGACTCAGTGTGACTCAGTTGAGGCTGTTCGGGCTGCACCATAAATGCATAACTAGACATAAAACCCTGGTATGAATTTTTGTGTAACTTTCTGTAAACATTTATCATTTATTAAGTTTCCTCCAACAATGAAAAATGAAGTAACTCCCTCTAATATTGACTCAGACTCAGTGTGACTCAGTTGTGGCTGTTTGGGCTCCACCATAAATACATAACTAGAAATAAAACCCTGGTATGAATTTTTGTGTAACTTTCTGTAAACATTTGTCATCATTTATTAAGTTTCCTCCAACAATGAAAAATGAAGTAACTTCCTCTAATATCGACTCAGACTCAGTGTGACTCAGTTGTGGCTGTTTGGGCTGCATCTTAACTGCCTTTATACGCTTCTCAGCGGAGATAATTCAGGCACGTCTAGCTGATGGAGGGCGCTGGGATCAGTCATGTTCCCTCTGTCCCTGGAGGTGACCAGGTTGTGGGGTTTCAATCATGATCACATAATAACTGATTTACATTTTGGAATCGTCTTGGTGAACAGTTCAGTGTAATAGGCGACTCACGTTAAAAGGTCAAATGGTCAGCAATGGCAGCTCCATTTGCTTGTCAGTCATCTGTGAGAAATAATGACGTCCATTACCCAGAAATATGTTACATTCTATGTTGACCAATGTTTATTATGTCAACAGGCCTGAGGGCATTAATGGAGCCCATAAAGCAGACCTGGGCAAACTGCAGCCTGGGGGCCAGATGCGGCCCTTTGACTGCATTCATGTGGCCCTCCTGGAGTCAGAGTAAAACTATAAAACTGACATTGTTGTTGTCTCTGACATGTTTGTCTTGTGCATTGTTTTTTGTTCATTATGATGCAACTGAAACATAACTTCCTTGTTTGATGATTTTTTAAAAATTCTTTTCCGTTGACTATTGAGTTGAGCATTTCTTGTCCCTTAACATTAAAGTAGAATTGAAAGTAGATTTTGAACTGCATGAGAAACCTGGAGAATCTTTAAATGGTTTAAATGAAAGAAAACACAACTAGCCCACATTTTCACTTGATTTTTATTTTCAATTTTCTCTTACCCTCCTTTCTTTGGCTTTGACGGCCCCTCTCAACGGTCACAATATATAACCTGGCCCCTGAGGACTATTGCCCACCTTCGCCATAAAGGATCATGGTATCGATGTACAAATACCTCTGCCACTGTACTGAACTGGAGAACTTATTAGCAAGGGCTCCAAGGTTTCCTGAGAGGGAGAGAGATAAAGTTTGTTTTTCAAACTGCTGCCATGTTCTTCCAAGCTCTCCCTACACAGCAGCGGACATTTCCCAGACATGCCTCACTGCATTGCAGTTTCAAAGTCGAGGACAAACTTGGATGTCATTCAGAATCTATGAATCCTCTTCAGGAGAGCAGCTGCCAGTGAAGTGAATTATCGAACTTTATGTTGTCCTCAACAAGCATGAGGAGAAACATACTAAATGGACCCTACTGTGTATTTGTTTTTCTTCAATAATCAAGTCTCAAATACTCAAGAAATCCTTATGATTAAGTTGCTTGAGTTTAAATTCAAAATCACGACAAGCTCTGTTTTAGAAAGAAAAACGATTGATGCAAAAATATCTATTATCAAAGCATGTAGAGCAGCTTTTGCTACTAAAAAACAAAATGACTCATGCGTTATTTCATTAAATCGCTGTGACCCGTGGACAAGGAACCATGTGACGTCTTCTGTCGAGGTGCCCCACTTCATGTTAAGTGGCCAGTCAGTCTAAAATGGTGATCATACAACTGTATATAAATTTAAGTATTGGTGGTCTGGGTTATTGCACCACATTATGAAAGACCAAGATTATTTTGACGTCACCTCACCACCCACCTTTACACGACTGCTGCATACACGCAGTTGGCCACAAGGGGGCACTATAGACCTGTCAATGCGTCACTTGTAACTCGGTGTATTACATATACACCGATGTAATTGCATCCAAAATAAGGTCCTAAACTTTCATTTCATTTTAATGTAGATGCCTGAAAATACATGTTCATACAATAACAGTTAATATATTTTTTCAGGTTATTTTTTTAGACGGGCGGTGATGATAGTTTGACATGAGAGGTTTTAATGCATGAACATGTATTTTTATTTTGAAAATTATTCAAAAACTGACTGGAATTTGAATCGACTGTATTTTCCTTAACACATATTATGGTTGCGTGTGTAAGTGGAAACTGCCAGTGTTGGCCTCGGTGTCACGTGATCCTCCATAGCAACCTGCGCGTGTCATCGTTCCGCTCCGGCAGAAGCGTCATTCCAGATCATCTGAAACATCTGACTTCCAGAACCATTCAGCACACGTCAGTATAGCTTTGTCCGCGTCCAGCTCAACCATGAGTCATCAGCTCAACCCTGGGTAGGTCTGCAATATTATTCCATTGTTACAGCTGTAGTGAGGTAATATGAAGTTGTCCTTCTGTTAAACTATTTTTCTTAGCCATGCTTGTGTTTATGGAAGTGAAATGTCGAGAAAAATGAGATATAAAGGAGTGAGCAACTTGTTGGTGTGTCGATGTGATGCTAACGTTAGCATTGGACCAGAAGTTTCCCTTTGACCCCCAGAGTTCAAATGGTTTGGAGAAAAAAAAGTTATTAAAATGATTATACATACCGATCATACATAGATTTTTGCATTTAAAATAAATATATATTTGCTTTCCAAATCACTGCATGAATGAGTAAGATGATGTAAAGGAATTTCTGGTATCATTTTGACTTGCCTTGAGCCATAGACAGCAAGCTTTCAGCTACATAGTATTTGCCTTACATTCATTTAATTTTGAATGAAGTCTACCTGTGTGAATGTCAGTACGTGCTTTTTGTCGCATAAACCTGTCTTAACTAAGCAGACACTGAATAAAAAGATGCTTCACAGTGAAGTCGTCTCCACTCATGCATTCAAGCTCCACATAGAATCTTATTACATTGCATATTTATGATTGAATAATTGGAAAAAAAAAACTCCACATGTAAACATGACTATTGTTAAAAGGGGCAGTTGTGTTTGAATTGGCCAAAATCTCCACATCTGTGTGGTTGTATTCTACCTCCTTGGGTGTGGGGGGCGTCTCCAGTCAGTGGTGCTATTATTTTTAAAACTTTGGGAATTCCTGATTTAAAGAAATGTTCTTTTTGTCTTTTCTTTCCACCTTTTTAGCTTCAGTAATGTAACAATTAGCACTAGGCTTTCATGAAAGATGTTGCCTTGTAATAATGAATTTGATATTGATATATTTGCTGACTGAACAAGGGTCGTCGAAAATGCTCATAAACTAGATGTGTGCTGTTGGTGCTGAAGCCGCCTGCCCTGGTGAGCTCCAGAGAGGTGGCCAAAGAGTGTAGCTTGAAGTGTGCCATCCCTGCTCAGCTCTGTGTGTAATCAGACACTAGACACCAGTAAGTAAGATCCTGTTAACGCAAATGCTGCAGGAAATTAAATCTGCGTCGGAAAAAACAACTGCTTTAGATCTGGCAAGTGGGAGAGACGTGGTCATTGGGCCTCAACAATAAACCCGTTGTCCTCCATGTTTTATGTGGGATCCTTGATGTTTTCATGAATATATATTTTGGATTTTTTTGCCAGGCTCATTTCTGCTTACAACAGTCTGACTGACAAACACTTGGCAGGCTACTTCAGCAACACTCGCATCAGAAGGCACTTGCAGAGAGCTGGACTGGTACGCCAACATATCTCTCGGAAACATGCGTTATGTTTCCTTCACGCAACACGAGCCAGATCCAAACAATCCAATCTCTTTGATATGTATTTGTGTTGCGTTTAGATCACCAGGAGTGGGCGAATTGTTCCAGACAAAGAGTACAGACACAAGCAGCACCAGCGAGCCCACCAGAGACATGTCCGAGAGTGTCTGGCCCAGGCCATCTTCCACAAGGTGCTGGAGATGGAGGTGGGTTGAACGCTCGCCATTGACAACGTTCACTTACGGAACCACTTGAGTGACATGAATTCGTTCCCCTCAGCGCGTCCATCAGATCGAGATTAAAAGAAAACTGGAGGAGTTTGCAAGAAGGGAGAGAGTGCTCAAGATCAAGGTTTGTCTCGAACATTTGAATAATTGTTTGCATATTTCATGAAGTCGTTAAAAAGAACAAACGCGACTAAATTATGAGTCATCAGAGATTTGTTGATGTGGGCCTGAATGATGAATAATATTTAGCTCTTGTTTGAAAGGTGGGACGTTCAAAGAGGTATGAAGAAGACATTCACATTCTGTCGCCGCGGCCGCCCACCGCTGCAAAGATGATCAGGAAACAGAATTCCGGACCAGAAGGGGAACATTCCGAGTCGTCCGAGTCGGTGAGTGGAGGCTTAAGTCAGTATTGCAAGCTTGAAAACGGAGCAAAAAAGACATACTTAAGTTCATGATGGGAATTATTTATTCCGCTAATAAAATGGAGCTGACAAGTGCAATTGCATTGAGTCACAGGTGATTTTCCTGTATGTTAACATCCAACTTAAGCTTATGCTTAGGGTGACAGGCAGACACCCTGAGGGAACTCTTTTCACGGCAGGTGAAGTGTCTGAAATCATTTCGGAACATCAATCTATTTTGAAATATTTACTATTTATTATGTGCCTAAGCCACGCCTTCACGAGAGCTGAAATGTTGTTATCCCCAGCCAAACCCACTCTGCTGTGACCTCTTGGCAGTCCTAAAAGTTGATCCTAAAAGGAGGTGGACAGGCTTAAAGCTTTGGTGGGGACAGGCTTAGGGCTGTGATGTCACATTGTTGCTGTTGTAACCTGTCAAAGAGGAGCCTAAGCCACGCCCATCGACTTCCGCTCATGGGAAGTTAATAAAAAACATGATAAAAGTTATTTACTGATCTGGCCTGAAATATGCCATAGATCTCACATATGACGTCTGTGAATTTGAAATGTACATGCGGATGCATAGGTCCCCTTTAATAAAGTAACAAATAGGACGGGTGAGTATTCTGGTAATCCGTTGAAGATGGAAGTCTAAAATGTATTTGGGTTTCTGTCATGTTTAACAACCCACTCCGCACATTCTCTCACACCACAACTCCTGGGTTTCACTCCTGTTTCAGGCCTGACCTGTCTCACCTTGTTTGCGTCGTCTGCCCATGGAAACTGACTTGCCTCCGAATGTATTTGGGAAGCAGAATGTCCTTTTCACCTGACCCTGTTTAGAATTGCTACCGATCACAAAATAGGCAATTTAAACTTTTAAACTTTTTTAAACTCAATTTTAAAGCTTTCATCAAGTCGGTTGTTGTTCTCTGCCTCAGTTTGATTCATGACTTGGTGTGATGTTTCTTTGTTTTCTATGCTGCAGATGGTTGTCATGTTGATGATGAGGCTGTGGCTTAGAAGATTGTGTCCACTGTTTGTGCAGGGCTTACAATGAAAGACTTTAGGTTAGCTTGCTTATAAATTACAAGTCGCTGGCTTTGACATAATTTTTTAACACACTTAGGTTTACTTCCATTTTCTTAAGATTTCCAAACTCCTCACAACACTGAGGATTTAAAAGACAGACTGACAGTAACATTCTTTCAACTGTTATCTTCCGCCATTGTTTAATCTGCTTTACTTCCAAAGGCTATTGAAAAGCACCATGACAACAGGAGGGTTTGGCCAGTCAAAGGTCAGTCGCTAGTTGTCACTCACTGACCCTAACTGAATAGACACGTTGTGAGTGATGTGGCTGTAGGCCTGTAGATTTTACCACCCAGTGCGTCCGATATTATGCCATTGATACATGAGCAGTTGAATTACAGAGAGATGTGTTATTTATTATAGTTGAATATTGACCCAGCTGTACTGGAGAATAAACCCTGTGGAACATATGTCAGAAGATTACATCACTCACCATTTTCACTGACCTTGGACTCGTCACTTTCACAGCACTATTTTATATTATTATACACTAAAATGTTTTGAATTTTGGACAATAAATAGGAGCGATGGTTTGACAAAAATGTGATTCATTCTTGTGCACTTTCCGAAATGCATGAAAATGGATGTTAGTTGACAATTGTATGGCTAGAATAAAATAAATACAAGCTCTCACAGCTCTTGCTTAAATATGTGTCTTTTGGTTGGTTCTCTCTCGCACCACAGTGTTGTTGTCGTTGTTTTTTGCAAATTGTGGTGTAACCGTTATTTGGTCCAGGCAGAGTTTCGATTGTTTGCCCCCACATCCACCTGACATTAGGACAGTGGTTACCCTGTCACATACAGCACAAAACCCCCCACATGACGTCGCCTATTCACCCTTTTCACAAGCCTGTGGCCAGAATGAATTTCAAGCCTATGGTAGTAGCTTGGAGGGCGACACGACTGGTGTAGATCTGCAGTATGGTGACGTTGGGTACCCCAGCAAGTTCACTCTGCTCAACATCAGCCAAACGGCTTGCTGTTCCCTGAGTGAGGGGACCATGTCATCTGCTTGTCTCGGCCCCAAAATAGAGGAACGCGCTTCCCATCGACGGGTGTGCTGTTGAGATTTATCGCACAGGTTTTGTTGTATTTTTGAATGAAATATACATTTGCCGTCACTCTCTAGTAACTTAGTTTGATTGTTGTTGCTTGAGGTTGCTTTGGATTAAAGCGAAAAATGAACTGTAATGTAACGTCAGTGCCAGTTAAGCTGAGTGTTTTAAGCATTTGTTTGCAGCCGGGGTCGTCTCGTCCGAACACAGCTCCAGGAAACATGCAGAGGCCGGTGCGATTGAAGCCGATCAACAGTCACAACAATGCAGCGTTGCTCAGACACAGCTCGCCTTATAGACTGCAGGCCACGTCCAATGAGAACGACCCGTTCAACAGCACTGTGAGGACGAGACATACGAGACTCTCTCTTGTAAACATGTTTGCTTGATCCTGGCAGGAAATAAACCTTTGTGTCGTGATTTCTTTTTTCCTCTGGTTCCTTCTAGATGGACAAAAAGTCTCGCAGACGAGTGTCTAAAATGGACCCCTCCAATGGGGTCTCGCCCTACTGCCTGCCTGTCATTAACAACTTTGTCACCCCAGTTCCCCCAGCCATTAGGAAATGTGAAAGAGGAGTAACAACCTCAACCATTGGCACCGTCCGGGGCCGCAGGCTGCGACCCACCACCACCTCAACTGGAGTGGAGACGAATGAGGTGTGAAAAGCTTTCTTGTTTGAAAAGTCCGATTTTAAGGTCAAAGTCAAGGACTGTTCTAAACACACTCACTCCTCAGGAGCAGACGACTCTGAGGAGCTCTGTGTACCAGAGAAGAGTTACCGTCAACATGATTTACTTTGGCAAAACTGTGCATCTCTCACATGACCTGACTGACTTGAGAGATGAGGTCAAAGTCTTCCAGCAACACTGTGGAGGAGAAAACCTGTGCGTGTACAAGGGCAAACTGCGAGAAGGAGGTCAGTGCGAGTTGTGTGAAATATCTTTTGGCCCGGTCACTAAGGATGTGACGCGAGTAACATTTACTGAGAGAGTTTCCCAAATTTGCCTGCAGACATGTTCCAGTTCATCTCAAAGCGGCACAGAGGTTTCCCTTTCAGCTTGACATTCTTCCTGAACGGGCTTCAGGTGGAGCGACTGAGCTCCTGCTGCGAGTTCAAACACAGGAAAGGACCCAGACTGGGTGGCAGACACGGACACTTTGGCTTCACTGGCGTCGAAGGAGCATCTCCCTGCTACAAGTAATGTCTGCTACAAGGAATGGTTACGCTTTGAGTCCATCAGATCTGTGAGCTGCACTTTTTATTGGCTAGATGCATCATTTCCATGGGATTAGACAAAAAGCCCACTCCTCCTCCGAAGAGGGTGAGAGAGGACACTTTCCTCAGCACCAAGGTTGACATGGAGACATCGAGGACTGTAGCAGCAGCCGTCCCACACTCAGAACATGAAGCCAGTCAAGTACATCAAACACCGGTCACAGAGGCACCTGAAGAGGACAAACACGCAGACGGTACAGACATTGTGTATTGTGTCTTTTCAGGAATGATCATTTTTGGATTTGTGGTAGATTATGCAGAGGATTTTGAGGCCGACGATGAAGGACCAGCTGAAGAGACTAAGGAAGAGAGATCCCTTTCTCCATCTAGTGAGACTGATGAACAAGCCAAGGAAAGACATGTGTCTGAGACTGAAGAAGAGGAGAGAGAAGGTGCGTGTTTATGCCGCTCATCACTGCCACCCTGATATGACTGTTCCTATCTGAACAGATTTTACTTCAATATAATCATCTGGTGTCAAATATTAAAATGCAGTTAAATAATTTTTTTTTTAATCCACAGTCCAACCATTCTTTTAAATGTCTCATCCCACAATCATGAGTTTTTTTTATCAGGTTCTTGATGTGTAATTCATATGTTTCTGTGAAGTTGTGCTTCAAAACCTTGTGCAGCTCCTTTCATTTGTTAAGACATCGATTGTCCCTAACAGAGGTTAGGTCTCGCTCTGGCTCCAGCTCAGCAGGCAGTGATGTCGGCGACAGCGAGGCTGAGGTCACTAAAGAGGAGAGAGATGATGATGATGAGGAAGCGAAAGAAATCATTCAGGAGGAAAACTCAATTGCACCTGAGGATCAAGCTAAAAGTAATAATTCAACTGTAGACAAAGAGCCTGATTTACTGGACAGCGCTGGGGACAGCACCGAGCTTGAGATTTCCAACACCAGTGCAGGCAACGATAACACACGTACGGATGATTCTGCCGGAGATCAAGAAGCTGTAGCCACAGAAGAGAGCAAGCCAGAGGAGGAGCAGGAAAGAGGTGAGTTGTGAGAAGTGTGGGCCTTTCGATCATCTCTGGAGGTTTTTCCACTATAATAACCAAACCAACGCCACAAATTCCTAAATGATCTGATCAAAACAATTTATTAGTGGAAAAATACTGTGTAACATTCATCTGATTTTTATTTTATTTTTGCATGATTTTCAATAAAAAAATACACGACTGGAATTGTTTCTGTTTTTCTACAACTGCACTTTATTTTCTTGGTGTGAGTGAGTTTTGCATGTTTTACTTCTTTTCACGTTCATGAAAAAAATTCACGAAGAGCTTCTGAAAGTGAAGTGGCAATCAGCGCAGAGAAAGGAAGTTGGCATCAATGCACAAGCACATATATTTGCATATTTTACCCGCATCAGCATTTCCACTCTGAATTCATTATGCATTTACGTGTCGTCGAAGCTGTATTTTCTTTTCTTTTATCTCATGGACTGTAGTTTTTATCTTTTTCCGTTGGCCTCATATAGAAGTTTCATAAACATATAGACAATACTCATTCATCTGTGACCTTCAATAAGGAGACATATAGATGTTACACACACAAATTAGCACAAATTACAGTTGCTAAACATACGCTGTATTGTTCTATCACAGGTTTACCAGTTAAACTCACAAAAAATAAAAAAAATGTTCTGTGGGATGTTCAGCAGGAGCCCTTTTTATAATTCAGATTGATGATTTATGATTCAGACAGTGAGGCAACAGGAACATGCGTTCATGTCCAGATCCTCCCGCTGTCGACTCTGTATTTCACTGTTTATTTATTTATTTTATTTTTTTGACTGTTGCTTTGCTTTGTATGATGTCCTTCATAAAGAAATGCTTGGTGCTTCCATGCTTTGCTGATGCGTGATATGATCGATTGCTAGTGCTTTGCAGGGGTTAAAGTATTCTCCTGTATGCTGTGCCACACTTCTCCCCTCTCTTGCCTCCCGCAGCTAAATCTGTGCAGGAGAAACTGGCCGAGGCAATTCTGCAGGACTCCAGATGTAGTTCTGAACCAGAGCTAAGCGACACCACGACTGAGGAAGAGGAGGAGTCCACCAGGGTCCGACATGAGGACACTAAGGGTAAGAGATCAGATTATCGCCATATCACAATGATAAAACATGCACTTGCATAAAACCAGAGGAACATATTGCTTAGGCTTTCAGACCACTTTGTCACTCCATAATTCTGAATGCAGGTCAGGTCTGTTAGTTGGGCATTCAGGAAAGGCAAATATATGTTCCTCACCATCACATTTCAAAAGTCACTTCCTCATGTGTCAAGACAATGTTTAAACGTAGCAAAGAAGTCGCACCATGAAGTCTGTCAGCACAGTGGTGGAGCAGCCACCATAGTTGGGCGCGACACATAATTTGTGTTGTCTTCGTAATGGAGGAAACGTATTCACTTTTCACACACTGTGTTTGCATTCACAGTTCCACAGAAGGCAGCCACCACATGTGAGGACAACCTCCCTGGTGAAGTGTCAGAGGATCAAGGGGAAGGAGCAGAGTCAAGAAACCAGGAGGATGAACTCGAACAAAATCCTGATGAAAGCCCTCAGGCTGTTCAAGAGGAGGTGGCGTATGATGAGGTCAAAGCAGAAGAACCAATACCTTCTAGTTCTGAACTGAAGGCAACAGTTCAGAGCCCAGAACTTCAGCAGCAAACTCCAGATGAAAGCACAGTAGCCCCTGAAGTAGTGGAAGAGGAAACTGGGCAAGGAGAAGCTGCACCAGTGGGGCAAGATGCAGATGTCAGCAAGATGGATGAAGCATCAAGATCAGAGTTCATACAGAATGATGAGCCACCAGGGATGGACAATGCAGAGGCGGAAGAGGTGAAAATGGTGGAGGTAGAAGAGGAACACTCACCGCTCCTCAAGGCTGAACAAGAACCTGTAACTGACAGGCAGAAGAGTGAGGTCAGCGCTGCGGAGACTGACGTATCCGTGGAGAATTCTAGTAGTTCCTCTGAGCAAAGTGGAGACACTGCGGTGGAGAAGAAAGCAGACGTCAGTACAGAAGGTGAAGACAAGCACGATGATAAATCCCACGGAGAAGGAGATGAAACACAAGCATGTGATGCTGGAGAGGAAACTATCGACGCTGATAAACTGGAGGGGGAAGAGGAAGTCGGAGAGGAAGGGATGATGGGAAAAGATGTGAGGGAGCAAGACAAAGCAGAAGAAGTCCAGTCTGAGGAGAAGGTGATAGAAGAAGAGACGGAAAATACGCTGGCAGATCAAAGTGACAAGACTGAGAATGTGGGTGATGATGAGGAGGAATCTACAGCACCAATTACCGAGGTTGAAGAAAAATGTGGTGTTGAACTAGATGATGCAGCTGAAGAGAAAAACAAAGACGAAAATGACAATGACAAAGAGGAGGAACAGGATGAGCACAAGAAAGAGACAGTTGAGGAAAGGGAGGGGGGCAAATATGAAGATGCAGAAACACTTGTGAAAAAAGAAAAGTCTGAGGACAATAATGTTCAATCAGAAGATGCTGGTGCGGTGGCAAGAGATGCTCCGGTTCCCAGGGTTAATGGAAACGGAGAAGAGGCTGGTGATGAAGGGGATGTCGATGCTGAAAGTGGAGAGAGGGCGGAGAGAAAAGAGAAGGCTGAAGGAGTTGTGTGTGATGGCATAGCTGAGGGTAAAATATCAGAACCAAGCAACGTAGAAGGTCAATCAAACAAGGATGAAGGAGAGGAACACCATGAAGAGAGGAGAACAGCAGAGGCAGACAAAGAAGAAGGTAAAACAAACAAGGATGAAGGCGAGGTACACCAAGAAGAGAGGAGAACAGTGGAGCCAAACGGAGGAGAAGGTAAATCAAACAAGGATGAAGGAGAGGAACACCATGAAGAGAGGAGAACAGCAGAGGCAAACAAAGAAGAAGGTAAAACAAACAAGGATGAAGGAGAGGAACACCAAGAAGAGAGGAGAACAGTGGAGCCAAACGGAGAAGAAGGTAAATCAAACAAGGATGAAGGAGAGGAACACCAAGAAGAGAGGAGAACAGTGGAGCCAAACGGAGAAGAAGGTAAAACAAACAAGGATGAAGGAGAGGAACACCATGAAGAGAGGAGAACAGCAGAGGCAAATGAAGAACGTAAATCAAACGAGGGTGACGGAGAGGAACACCAAGATGAGAAAAAGACGGTTGCGCAAAGTGAAGAACAAAGTGAAACAAAACATGCTGAACGAGAAGCTGAGAAGGTGACAGAAGACGAGGGTGACTTTTTAAAGCCTGGAGAGGAGGAAAGTAAAGCAAACAATGAAGTGGATACAGAAGAGAGCCAAACAAATGCAGAGGAGAACATCACAAAAGGGAGTAGAACGTCAGATTCACATGGACTGGAGAGCAGATCAAGCCTGGATGAAGTACAGAGCCGAGATGACATTTATCTGGCAGAAGAAAAAGTAGAGGCTAAAACTTTTGATCAATGTGAGGAAGACATCAAAACTGACCTTGATATTGAAAAGAAGTGGCATTTGTCAAAGACAGAGATTCCAGGTGGAGCCGATGAATCAGAGGTTGACACAGTTCGAGCAGTTTATGAAAGTGCAAAGGCAGAAAGTCTTGAGAGTGAATTAAACGCCAAGTCAGCAAGTAGGACTAAAGTGAGAAGTGACTGTGAGGATGAGGAGATAAAGAATGGTCCCTCAGATCAGCAGCAGTCAACATCTGTTGCTGCAAGTGTAGCCCACATGATGGACAAGTCAGAACCAGACTCGGAAAAATGGGTTGAACTAAACACGAGTGCAGACCTTGATGAGGCGAGCAAGGCCTCAGAGGAGGGGGCAAGTGTTCTTCTCCAACCTCAAGTTAACCACAAAGCAGAGGCCCCTGTGGGCCACCACATCTCCGAGGCATTAGCCAATGAAAACAGTGTGGATCTGGTTTCAAACTGGGTGACTGTGCATCAAACCTCCAGGTACTTTGAGACATTTGTGGAACCAATTGATGACTTGAAGGACTCACAGGTGACTAGAAGTGATGTGACAACTCGAGAGCTCCTGAGGTCCCAGAGTCCGTGTACGACTGATAAGCCCTTGGCAGAAGAAGATATGAGTGAAAGTAAAGAAGAGGAAGGCATGGAGGTGGATCAGAATAGGGATATAACTCATGAAGCAAAAGAGGATGTGAAATCGAAGAATGAAGAAGTTCAGGCTGTTGAGGGGTTAGAAAAGAAGAAAGAACACTGTTCGCCTTTTGTGGAAGGAGAGGAGTGGGATGAATGTGGTGGTGTCACAGTTGAAAGCATCGCGAACGTCCACTTAGGAGAAAAACCTGGTAGTGTCAACCATGAATGTGAGCAAGAGAATCCAGCACGGAGTCTTGATGAGATGAAAGGTACACTAGAAGTGGGTGAAAACTTCGAGGATCAATTGGAGGTCTTTGAACCTGCTGGTGAGAATACGTCGGAATCATGGATGATTTCTGAGGAGGGCATCAAAGATGTCCCAGAAATGCCTGATCTAACAACCTCCAAGTCTGAGTTTGAAAGTCAAGCCGGCGATGAGACGGAAACAAAACCTTTAAACCTAAGCATCAGCGGAGACACGGAGCCGATCCAGAACATTAAAAGCAGCAAGGAGTGGTTCTCTGTGGATGATGGGTTGTTTGGGCAGAGTTCATATCCTTTACTGGCCGCTGTCAGGACGGAGAGCCGACATTAGCGCGAGCAATACAATCTAAAAACTAGGTGAGATCTTGCGCATCTGTAAATAGTCCGTTTTTTTAATCTTTATTTATTTCACATGACACAAGTTGGACACTCTCTACCCCATCCAGAGGAAGTCAGACATTTAAGGAGCTGTCATTGATTTAACTTATTCTCATGGAATTGACAAGAGCATTATGACCTCAAAAGGAAGCCGGATGACTGACACCCCCTGGTGGAAGCAATTGTCATGCCAACCCAGAGTTTATGGAGTGCTTCACTCATATTTTTGCCGAGTCAGCACAGATACCACCGGAAACATGACACACTGACTCACTAGTCTCTGGACGTAACCTGGTCGCCTGCAGGTGGACCTGTCTACGTGTTCTGCAAGGGCTGGTTTGAAACGGCTCAGCATCCAAAAAGAGATGATCATGAGAAGCTCATCATCTGGGCCCATATTACATTTAGTTTTTATTTTATAGAAAAAAAATGTCCTCATGTGGACGCACGGCTCGTGAGCCACTGATTTCCCCAAGGAGTTCTCCGATAGTCCCAACCTGTCACTCGTCACCAAGATGCGGCTTTGGGACTTCGGATGGCTCCTGTTGTGTTCACAATAGACAGCTCCTCCTGTTGTGGGTGACAAAGAGATTCAGTGGGGGTCTGCTATCACCTGTAAGCAGATCCGCTCCCACACACTCACACGGGAGTCAATAATTCATAGTTGCTGGAGTCCTGCAGTTTAGTTTACACTGAGCAACCCAAACATGCTTCCCCCTGCCGAGAGTTTGATCAGCAGTGACCTCCGTGACACTCCAGACCCGGACAGCATTGATGATCCGTCGCCAGAGAAGAGCTATCCATAACTATTTTAGAAGGAAATTACAAACCTCTTGGTAAATAGGCCGATCATTAGACCAGTCTCAACAAGTTTATTATCCTGTTATGTCATATAATCAGAAATAGATTTATTGACATCTCTGACGAGAATTTTGCTGCTAATGCTACCTCTGTTGTAAATCCTTGATGTTAATGGTATTGTTTTTCATCTTTTATTGCTTTTGTGGAAGTCAACATTTAATGTTGTGTGACATTGCTGTTCAGAAAAATAAAAAACTAACTAGACATGATGCTGCTGATGTTTTCCATCTCAGATATTATAGATAAATTCAGGTTTTTGAGACTAAAGCTCAACAATCTACTTGTTTCATTTTCTGTTTTTTCATAGAGATATCTAGTGATCATTGAAATATGGCTGCTATAATACTGTTCAGCTATGGTTTCACCTCCCATACTCAATGGAGTGCAAGCATGGGGATAATATACACAAGGAGCCAAGTTCATTCCAAGAGTTAAAACCTTCAGGTTGTGAGGCAACGCCACTGTGCTGCTCTTGCAAACAAACTCATGGCAGAATGTCCTCAAGACACCATGACGCCACTCTGATTTTATTTCACTTGACATTTTCAAGCGTATAGAAAAACAAATGTGAAGTGTACACATTATAGAAAGTCAATCTCATGACATGTTCAACACAGCTAAGTACTAGTTCAAACAGAAACATGTTAGTTCATCACAAACACTATCAAAACTATATACAAAAGAAGTGTTTATTTTGGAGCGTAGTGAATCAGTTACTGTCCTCAAAGCTGCCGCTGCTGCTGTAGGAGGTGCACCGCATGGTGCTCATGGGATCAGACACATACCCTACACAAGATGAACCCAAAATTAATGTCATATGCTTTCATATCTCAAGTGTCTGAGGACAGTAACATTGAAGACAAACCCACCATTGCGATCGATTGGAGACAGCTGCATGTTCCGTCTGAGCTCCTCCATCGACAAGCCTCCAGATGCTCGTCGCCGTTCGCTGCCAATTTTAACAGAAGCCTTTTTAAAAACGGTTGACATTCATGATACAGTGGTGTGAAGCAGTTTACTCTCTGGTTTAGACAGATGAGAAGAACGGATGCAGGTAACATGATATTATGTAGCTGAGTCCTGCAGCTCTCACTTTCACTGCAGGAGAATTCTGATGACAGTTGGAGGGTTCACCAGACACCAGATCTGACCAGCTAAATGTTTGTACAATTAAAGTGTCAACTGGGGGTGAAGGTGTTCATGAAGTGTCAAGAGTAGTTTGCTCCTAGTTGGTGAGGAAATGTCCAGCTGGTTCACCTCTGTGTCCAGAAGGCGTAGGCCCGAGTGTTGAGAGCGTATTCCAGCTCAAAGCGGGAGCGCAGGGCAGCCACGTGACTGCGACTGGGGCCACCTCGCCCCAGAAGACAGTCGGAGGAAGAGGAGGGAGACAAGGAGCCGCTGCTGTTGCTGGAGGCCGGCGACATCAGCTGACCATACACACACAAGCGGGTTAAGGAGAGAACAAATGGACAGAGCAGAAGCAGCTGGCACCTCTACGTTGCTCAAGCACTCCTCTAAGTTGGCCACCACTTCAGAGAATTCCGGTCGGTCCTGTATGGGAAAGAATAGCATCAGTAAATTTCATGTGCCAGAGCCCAATTCTGCCGACATATGGCTGCGTCCACAGTTTCCTGCCATCGAGCTCAGCAGGTTGGTTACAGCCACGTTTGATGTAGCAGGGGTGAACTTGACTTCAAACCTGACCTCACGTTGCAGGTCTGACTGTGAAAGATGAAAGGCTGCAGTGATGTTCAAAAATACATCAGCTTCCAGTAAAGCTGTCGTGTTGTCAGAGACGCATCTGTGGCTGCCAGTAAACTAGCGCTGGAGAGGCTGATCCTTTTACTGGTCACCACCCAATTCTCTTCTTTAATACCATTCGGGTGCAGTGGACCGTCCTATGGTTTTGTCTGACCACCATAAAATCAATGACCCATTGCCAAAAACATTCATTGGTCCTCTTAACTAGGAACTACTAGTTTCCCTTGGAGACCCAAAGCGTGTCACCAATCCAGGCGTTATGATCAAAACATGCGAGTATATCAGGAGCAGATGCGTCTAGTTCTCATCAGAACGCAGGGTTCTCATGAAGCTGAGTGTACTGAGCATGGAAAGACGAAAGCGGGGGAATGTTTCACAACCTCCACTGATCCAAGATGGCCGGTGAGGGAAGAATCTTCTGGACGAGCCAAACATGGAGCATGTACGTGTCAGTCAGACACACATCCTGCATCAGCAGTTTTGCACGTGGAGATTTGATTGTTTTAGAGCTGCTGTTGAGTTGGAAGTCTTCACCTCGGGGCAGGCGTTCCAGCCTCTCATCAGTAGGGCTGAGATGGGTTTCGGGATGGAGTAGCCCACAGGTGGCCGGACGTGGTGGTAGGCCATGTCTGCAGCTGCAGCAGCTGGAATATTTAGTCAAGTTAATTGAGGTTTTGCATTTCACTACCTTCCACACACGTTTAGATTGAAAAACCTGTTATCCCAAACCATCCCAGAAACAAGTGTCAGGAGGACTTCTGTGTGTAAACATGCATTATCCCAATTTTCTATCATCAAGTTATGATGTTGTAGCCTTTTGCTTATTTGAATCTTGCTTCCAAACACATCTATCTATCTATAGTATATATATATATATATATATATATATATATATATATATATATATATATATATATATATATATATATATATATATATATATATATATATATATATATATATATACGAGCCACAGGCAGTTAAAGCGTACCTGGTTTCAAGTGAGCAAATGGGATTTCTCCGGTCAGCAGCTCCCACAGACAGAGGGCATAGCTGAACATGTCGGCCTTCACAGAGTAGCGGGTGCACTGGCTGAAGACTTCAGGGGCCATCCAGCGAAGGTTCTACATACACGCACGCGCACACATGTTTGTCTTCCTATCTTAGTGAGGACTGTCATTGACATAATGCTTCCTCCAGCTTCTCACCCTAACCACAACTGAAGCTTTACTCTTAACCAAACTAAAAACCCAATGATAATAAACTAGCTATTTTGTAGTTTTAACTCTCAAAATGAGCCTTGACAAAGTGAGGATCAGCCAATATGTGTTTCTACATTGTAAGGTTTTCACAGCCTCTCACCCTAAACCTAACCATCCAAAACAAATGGTTAGCCTTTACCAGGACTCTGAACCAAACTTTACCCAGTTATTTTGAAGACTTCATCCTCAAACTGAGGCTCAACCACGTGGGGCCCAGGCAACTGTTCCCACAATGTCATATGGTCCTCAAGTGTTTTGTCAAGAATCGGTGCCCACAAAGTAGGACAACAAAAATGTCCTCACTCTGTTGATTAAAAACTCATAGTACAAGAACGCGCACACACACACACACACACGGCCAATCAGAAAGGTAAACAGCGTACTGCAGCAGGGACAGGTAATTTGGTGCAACAGGACGTCCTCAGGAGGCCAAACACACTTCACGGCAAACTGCCGTGCTTGCAGTCTGAGTTCTGATGAATCAGCGCATCTGCACTAATCCTGCACCGCGGCACTTTTCACCATAATTGATGGCTACAGCAGCTCCATCTCCGACTCCAGGAAAATGACAACAAGACTTTTCTATTTCAACACTTGTTGTGAATCAAGAAGGAGGATAAACGTTTGAACATCGTCTTAAAAGGAACTGACCCCGGGCTGCTTGGTCATGTTGTCCTCCTCCACCGACTGCAGAAACCTGGATTCTGTGGAAGAGGAAAGAAAATTGCCCTTACCTACTTCATCATCTGGAACTCTTTAAGTTTGTATTAAGACTAAATGACATAGCTTGAGCTTCCCACCCTTTACAACCCACTTCCACCCCAGAATCTCTTCATATATCTTAGGACTCAACACCATTTGTGTCCTCAGTGTGGCTCTGCTGCACCACCATTGGATCTTGTACAGTACGTCCACAAAATGTAAGGACTGTTCTATATACTGCACTGTCTGATAACTAATGTATTTTGGTTCCCTCACCTCCAAAATCGGCCACCACAGCGTGTCCGTCCTCGTACAGCAGAATGTTGTGGCTGCCAGGGGCGAACATGTCATTAGCAAGGGAAGCGTCCCGGCATGTGTGTCATTAGCGCCTCCACCTGTTGAGGTCTCTGTGGATGATGGGCTGCGTCAGGTTGTGCAGGTACTCCATTCCCTTGGCCACGTCGATGGCTATGATGAGCTTGGACTGCAGATCGATGAGCCTGCCAGTCAACAACATTGTTAGCGCAGCAGCCACTTAGCGCTGCCGTCGTCCACCCATCGCAGGCAGCACTTTGCTGCGATCAATAGCTGGGTCTATGGAGATGGCACCTGGGCACATCAGTCCCTTCAGCTGGATCAATGAAGTGGGAGAAATGGTGAGGGGGCATTTCCCGGCCGGATAAATGAGTCCTTGAACTGGCGGCTTTACCGTGCAGCAAGGATTTTGTGAGACTTGATGAAGACCCAAATATTGACAGGAAGTGTGAAGCAAGAACAAAACTCTATCCACCTCTTCTGCTCGTGCAGCAGTGAGAAGAGGGATCCTCCAGAGATGTACTGGGTGACGATGGCGAACTGGCTGGGGTCGTCCAGACATGCGCCCACAAACTGTATGATGCAGGGATGGTTGAGGCGACAGAGGATGGAGACCTCTCTGCAGAACATGTCCACGTCTGACTTGGAGCAGTAGGTGTTTGCTCTGTAGCTGCGGGGTGATCGACGTGCACGTGAAGCGATGAATACACAGGCGAATTCACATCAGAAATTTTACCGTTTAATGGCGACTATTCGGTTTCTGCACTTGCCTCTATACACTCTTCCAAAGGAACCTGGATGTGAAAAAGGATTTGAGCATTTTTTTTCAGGATTTACCAAATAAAGAGAATAGAAACATTGAGCCACCTGATCCAATTATTTCGTTGAATTCCAGTTCGGATAGCTGCAGCTGGAAGTGAGTGGGGAGTGTGGCCCGGAGCAGGAGGACTTCTGCCTTCTCTGGCAACAACAGTCAAGCATCGTGATGTGAGCTCTTACATTCCTACTGTGCTGTCGCGCCTTCATCAATGAGCTACAACGACAACCTCTAGGACAATGGTTCTCAACTGGTCTGGCTTCAGGAGCCACCTTCACTTCTAGCAACTAAAAAAAAGAATATGAATCAAAGGAAAGGTTTGGAAATTTGCACTTTGAAACACTCATATAATACTATTTAATGCAATGACATTTAATAATTATACTTAATAAAAACATTTTTCTGTAGGAAACGGCAAGTTTTCGACCCACCAGTTGAGAATCACTGCTAGCGTCTTGGTCCCAAGGCAGGATTTTGTTTTCACTAAGTACAACTCAGTCTTTGTTTTTGAAAAAACACTACCTTAATGCCACCACCATAAGTGAAGTTTGAAATGAATAGTAGATGAGCTATCTAGAGGTGTCTTCTGACTCAACTCCAACCCCACAAGATGACTCCTGCTTCAACACGAACAAGACCTGTGAAGACCTGTACTTCCTCGACTTGTTATCTCTGACATACAGAGCACATGGATCAGTGGCCTCACTACCCTTGGTCATGCTCTTGATCTTCCCCAGAGGAGACGGAACAGAAACGTAGGATCCATCTGTAGGACGAGGCGAAGCTCAGAGATGCGTAGATTCATTTTTGACTCTGCTGTTGTGGACTCACCCCCTCCTGGCTGGGAGTACTCATTGCAGGGGGAGTCGTCTGGACGCTTGTAGTGTTTCAGCAAAGTAACAATGGCGTCATGACCTGAAGGAGAACAGACTATTCAGGAGAACAGACAGAAACTGATAGACTGGTGCTGCCACACCTTTTTCATAAGCCCACATTAGACAGGTCTGCTCGTCCTTCTCCCCACTGGACCTGCTGGGATCGCAGGCCACCAGGTTCATGTCCGCACCGTTGTCCAGCAACATCTGCACCAGACGGATGTGGCCATGGAAGCAGGCGCTGTGCAGAGCTGAACAGGAGTGGCAGAGTAAGTCACAGCACAAGCACAAGAAGTGATGTGAGAGTCACCTGTGTGTCCGTCTCTGCCCTGATGGTTGATGTTCATGGCGCTCTGGCTCAACAAATACTTCACCATCTCCAGGTCTTTGCCATAAGTGCACGCACTAGAGGTTATTAGTATTATGAGTTTGAACACGCTTCCATACGTCACGAGAGCCGACATGACACCTGTGTAGGACGGTCTCGCTGAAGATGTTCTCTTTTGACAGACTTTCAGTCCCAGACAGTTGCACCAGTTCCTTCACGGAGCCAAATTTTCCATTGTAGCAGGCTCTGTTGAATAAAAGACCAGGGATTCATTTGTTGAAGAAAAAAGAAACAGCGATGAACATGTGTTTTTCTGGGTTACAAGTGCAGAGGTGTGTCCCCGTAGATGTTGACAGAGTGAGGCTGAGCATCAAAGTTTCCCTCGAGGAGGAAGCGAACGATCTCGTCGTGGCCAAAGCGAGCACAGAAGTGAAGGGGGACGTGATCCTCATTGTCCTGCGCGTTGACTTGACATGAGAGGGACATTCAGTTGACAAGTTTTCAGAGGCCGCTCTGGTTACACGGCCAACATACTGTCCTAACCGGATTGAAACCAACAGCCATGTGTGCTTCTGATCAATACTAACTTTTTCGGTTTTTCAAATTGTCTTGCCTTTTTGGACCAGAGCATTCCCTTCACAGCCACATCGTAAGACAGGCTCTCCTAGCCACATAGTAGGACAGGTGGGGGACACCCTGGACAGGTGAAATGTTTAGAGTTCTTTTGTTATATCTTACCATTGGCTTTGCTCCCGTCCTCCATCAGTAGTTTAACAATGTCCAGGAAACCCTTGGCAGCAGCCAGGTGGAGCGGCCGGTCACCCACCTCTCCACTCACGTTCACATCAGCCCCGAACTTAAGCAGAAGCTTTGCTATCTATAGAGCACACATATTTAAGGACAAGCACTTCCTGGCTGTGATGGAAGGGTTTTACACCTGCTCGTTTCCGTTGTAGCAGGCGATGTGGAGTGGAGTGAAGAACACAGCATCCTGGACGTTAACAAAAGCTCCATGCTGCAGCAGAATATCTGATGCCTGAATAGGGGAACGTCATCATTAGGAATGAAGCCAGCGAAGTGAGGAAACAGGTTCAGGTTCGACGCTTCACCTCGTGGTGACCCGCCAGAGAAGCCACGTGTAGAGCAGTGAGAGCACCGTAGCCCACTTGTTGAATATCTGACCCACCATGGAGCAGAGCGGTGAGCAGCTCAGCATTGTCCTGGCATGAAAACACACATCCAGAATGACTTTATGAACATTATAACCCCATATTTTAGAACTTGACAAAAGCACAGACATCAAAACATAGTTAAAATAATGGCGTCGTATTCATATGACGGCATGGTGGTGTCACGTTTACAGAGTGTGTGTGTGTGTGTGCGGTGATGAACTGGTGAGTGTCCACTCCCTCTCACTTTGGAAGCTAGAATAGACTCCAGCACACCACACTGCACAGTGAACTACACAGGAGCTAGATCACCTTACTGTAGGACTGTGGGAGGAAATAGGAGTGAATGAAGCAAACCAATCCCCCCATCAATTTCAGGGTTGCCACACCGCTCCTTGTTTTTTCACTCCCACCATTCATCACCAGTGCATACGTGACTTTGTATGTACTTGCACTCCACCATGTGGAAGGAAGACGTCAAAACACAATGTGGCAACACAAAGAGGAGAGAGTCTCATCACCTTGTAAGCAGCCAGGTGAAGCGCTGTGAATCCGTTTCTGCTCAGTCTGGATGGACGCAGACCTTTGCCCATCAGCGTCTGAATGTGGGACTTGTTACCTGCACACACACTAAGTGATTTCCTATGCATTTTCCATCTTGGTCAATTCACTCGCATGTGCATCAGATTACTGAGATCACAGTTCCTGATTTCTCTTACCTCATTTTATGTTAATAAATAGAGCGACAAACACTAGGTGTGAGCCACGTAACCTTTCACCCAATTAAAGAGGCTGAGTTATAAATAGAGAGGCATGAATACCTCCACACACGCAGCAGAGGTGCAGCAGTGACAGCCCCTTGTCTGTCCTGTAGCTCACGTTCACCTTCTGGAAGGCCTCATCCGAGCTGCGGCACACAACGGAAGCATGAATACAAGCGCATAAATATTTACTTCATTCATTCCATGATATCCAGCAAGGCTTGATGTACCTGAAAGCAAGTTTGAGGTCTGCTTGCTCATTGTCTTTGAGCTGGAGGTCATCATCTAACCTCTCCACGATCACAGTGTACGACTCGGTCACCTTCTTCTTCCACTCATCTACGGCCATCAGGTGAGATGCGTCAGTCAATCACCAGTTCATGATACAACAGTGCGGACACTATGATAAGCCTTAGATGCCCAGTCGCCCTCATTGAGTGAGATCTGTTGAAGAGCCGTGCCCTTCCTATGTGATAGACATCATGCTGCTCTTCCCTGTTGGCTGCTGCAGGAACACCTGCCCAGGGAAGTGCCAGCGAGTTCTCCATCCACCAGTGAACACGCCTCTGATCAGCTGACTATGACTTTTCAGAGAAATCCTCACTACACAGGAGACCTGTGGTGACGCCTGTCTTCAGATCTGTGGAGTGACTTCAGTCATCTCATTTCAAAAGACCTCCACCAGCTGATGTGGATCCACATCTTCACAGCTGAGAGTCCATCATTAGACCTCCTACACAGACCCGCCGCTATTACTGAGCTTGACTCAGTCGATCTGATTGTGTTTTTCTATTGAACAAAATCAAACACCGTGTAGCAGATTCTGTGTACTGACTTGAGAAAGGCAATCTGGTTTAAAACCAGCGGAATCATTTCAGAATCAAAGGGCAATGTGGTCTGTTACCAGTGACAAATGCGCATGACAAGCACTGCTCCCTGCACCACCAACTGTTCACCAGAGTCGATACTCACGTGAAGTTATTTATATTGAAGCTTCACCCATTTCTTGAAATCCAGTTCACTCAGAACTGCAGAACATGAGCCATCAACTGTTGTCTGAATTCCTGCTGAAATCACACGGCTTCTACCGCCAGCTTTAAAAGGTTGACAAATTAGATACTCATTTCAAAACGTATTACTTCCCCCGCATCAATGCATTGACTAAGCTTAGACCTCCTATGTAAACAACTAAGTGTATTGAACGGCACTACAATTGTGAGGTACAGGTGTCTACATTTACTCCCATTAGTGCAGCGGTCAGTCACGTAGAGTCACAACAACTACCTGTACACGTCTGAGACGGTCTTGATTTGTAATTCCCCATCGATTGGATCCTCCTCTTTCAATATGTGTCGGACGGTTTGGTGACAAGCAGTAATGCACTCTCACACTCACAATCACAGAGGTCCAGATAAAGGAGGGGATCATGGTCACCGGCTAAAAATAAACACCATTCAGTGGAATGCCTCACAACTGATCTGTCCCCTAATGCCAACATGCTTGTGTGTCGGCGTCGTGAGAGTGTGTGTGTGTGTGTGTGTGTGTATTATTAAGCACAGCAATGACTTGCCCCTCAGTACAGTAATACAATGCGAGTTCAATATTTATTTGCTGTCAAACCAGTTTTGCCTTTTTAAACAGAGGAGTGTTTGACATGACAAAACAAGAAATCAGACGCACTGAAGATGGTGCATCACACACAACTATTTTGTTTCTTTGATAATGTGTTCAAATGACTGTTGAGAGGATTTGTCATTATACTTAGATTTTGTTTTTCAATACGAAATTTTTCTCCACAGGATGTCCACATTAGACACATCATTGCATGACATGTAATAAAGATAATTCGACCCATTATAATTGTAGACTGTCAATATCATACAGGCCTGTTTTATTTCAAGAATAAGTGAACCATAGTAGTGAGTGGGATTGGTGTTCGTTTGACGCTTGTTTTCAAATGAACTTTGAGCCATAGTCAAAAACCAATGGTCTTTTCAGTATTAGATTTCTTTTTTTTTTTAAATTAAAGCAATTGTAACTACTGTATTTAAAAATTAAACAGAACAGAACTTATGACAGAAAAATATTCAGAAATAATTACTAAAAAGCCACGTAACCTTTCACCCAATTAAAGATGACCACTTCGATTTCGTCTGCAAAGCTATATATTTTTTTCCATCGATAAAAAAATATTTATGTCAGCGCTATACATATTTACATTGTTGTTTTTCTTTTTTATTGTAATATTAGTCTGTTTTTTGTCATTATTATAATGTTATCATTAATTAATAAACAGGACAAATAACTCTTCATTGTTTTTCATTCAGATCAAATGTTGCAACGCCTCTTTATGTCATCATACATTTCGTTCCTAAAAGTCAACATCTCCTCCAGGTTCTTACACACTAAAGACTCCTGCATTGACATCAGCTTCATGTTTTTGGGGATGCTAAATTCCGAGCCGGTCTTGACAGCCTGCAGCATCTTCAGTGAAGTTAAAAAAGAACTTTGTTTGTCGCTGCAAACAGGAAACAGACAGGCGTTCCACAAACTACAGCAGGACATGTCAGAGGAGAACCTCACAGCCTCCTGGTCCAAACCCCAGAAGGTTCGACAGTTTTTCAGGGTGACACCACACAGACTTAGAGCTTCCATTGCCTCTGATGATCCAACACTGAGTTTCACATTGTCTTGAATCCCAAAAACAACAGTTACAAACCCAGGCTTGTCCTTTTGGTTGACACATAAGTTGTGCATGAAGACCCCATCTGGAATTATGAGATCTGAATTCACCCAACAGCTGCTGAGAATTGACCCCTTGCCCACAGACACTCCTGCTCCCAGCCTGCAGTACTCCACCACTGTCCCGGGTCCCACTGAACAACTGGGGTGGAGGATGCTGTGCATGACACAACAGTCATCCTGTGAGTTCTGAAGGCTGAAGGCTGACGACAGCAGACCCAGCTCGCTCCTCAAAGCTTCATCCTCAGTCAGGTGAAAAAGATACTCAGTCGTAGTTCCGATGTGATAGAATTTGGAATTGTTGAGCAAAATGACATTTAGTGGAGTTCCTTTGAGATGATGGAAGATTTTCTGACGGACCTCCACAAGAGTTTTCTCCTTTTTCACAACATTCGCAGTGTTGCAGGTGTAATCAACTGTGGCGTTGGGTCCGAGAGCTTGAAGAAAATCACCATAAGCATCGATCTCACAGTCAAGAGGCTCGATCTGTGTGAGCAGATATACAAGACGCCGGGCAGTCGCCGAGTCCATGTAGTAGGTGCTGTCCGTGTACACAAACTCTGCCTCTGAAAGTAAAGAGGATGGACTCTGTTGCTTACACACAGCTCCAGCCTCTTTCATCGTTTCAACACTTGGTTTGTGAAGAAAACGAAGGCAGGACTTGTTTTCCATCTCCAAGTCTGAGGAGTTTTCTGATGAGTCCAAAACAAACACGCCATGTGTGGTTCCGATGGTCAGCGGTGAGGGGTGTGCTAGAGCTGTGAAGCCAGGCTTGTCAAATGCAACACTCGTCCCCTCTGGAACATGGTAGAGCTCGATGTCATCAGCACAGGTCACCAACACACCAGGCTTCATCTGAGCGGGGAAATCTACATACATGGCAAGCTTGAGCTCCAGCATCTGATAGAGGGGCTCCCCCAGAGGGACAGCCATGAAGAGCTTGCCCAGAGCGCTGGCACTGGGCAGACGCTGACTTGACCCACCTGGAAAGGGACAAAAGATTAGACTTCACCTTTATTACAGAGCTTTTTCAGTGTAACAATGGTGCAACACAAACCATAATTTTGCATTTTAGCTAGTAAATACCAAAACATTAACAGTATGAAGTCATCATGTTGACAACAAACCTGCATGAATCAGGAGCACCTTCATGCTGCTGAAAGTCTTCCCCAAGAGTTCACTCAAGTGTCGGAGGCAGTGCAGAGTTGAGCCTCCATTTCCTGAAGCACATGGCATATATCTGGGTGCATTCCAACAACCATGTTGTTTGGCAGTCATACCTATTTTGGCTCCAGGTGGATCAGACAACACCAGGTACTGGACCAGAGGAAGTTCATGCCTGCTAACTTTCGCTCTGATCTGCAGCTCATAAGCTTCTCTCTGGCTCTCATCAGCGGCACTCACAACCACCGCGTCCCAAAACAGACCAGACGGTACCGCTCTACCTGCAGTCACAATGAGCGCTATCATTATTGTCCGCAAGAGCTTGTCAATAAAGTTGGGACTTCAAAAGAGCATCGAAGAACAACACATCGCTAACCAGACTTCTCATGAACGTCAACAAAATAGACTAAGCACACTGTACCTCGCATGGAATCAAACGTCTTCAGTTTTTGTCTCGTTGCATGTTTCAACCCCTGGATGTTTTCGTGCTTCATTCTGGCGCAGAGCTTACTGACACTTCCGGGTTGGTCATGTGACCAACACGGAGGGAGGAGACCGTTTCATAGTTCTTGAAATTGTCGACAACAAAATGTCGACAATTATTAACATTAAACTGAATGTCCATTCGAGAGTGGCGGTTCATTTTAACTGCTTAGAAGTGGTCATTTGTCGACTGAATCACAAATTATTATCCCGGAATTCTTTTTTAAAATTATTTGCTATAACGCTTATTTCAACTTTCAATACATTATAATCAGATTGATACAAATGTATGAATTCCAACCAGTGATTCATTGACGAGTCATAGGTATAAACGCATTTTAAATTTTAATTCAAATCAATGAAAGCATCATGTTGTTTAGGCAACTGTGTGTGTTGCAAGGGCAACACTTGTGTTAACTATAAAGATACACACAAATGAATAAGCACCACAATTATGCATTGACATTCTTTATTCAAACATAGACAATGTCAGACATATGCAGCAACAAAAATCATTGACAAGAAAATGTATTTTTAAACAGAGCAGTCAGAAAAATGAATTAAATACATTTAATTTAAATGGAAAGACAAGGCGTACAATGTAGAAAGTCACTTGATTTTACACTCATCATTGAAAAGTTACCTCTTAGCCTCAAATTAACAGATCTAGCAAATATATGCCTTACACACTATAAAAGGATTGGAAAAGTGCGTGTTTTACATCATGTAGTGCAGAACTCATTATTTACTGAATGGGAAAAGTGAAAATGAGATATATTTGCTTCTTGTTCAAGGTGAACTGGTTGAACTGCTGGGGTCTGGTGAACTGACGGAAGCCATGTTGTCCTTGTTGTTCTCCAAGAAGCAACTACAAGCAAAAAAAGTGTTGTAGTAGGTTGAGGACAGTCCAACAATGTCTGTGGAGATGTATGGGAGCACTCCAGGTGTGGCTTGGTTGTAGTAGGTAATCTAAAAACAAAACCATTTTTGAGTTCATGTGTCTTCAGGCATCAAACTTAACTCGGTACATTGGACCACCTTAGTGACAGAGGTAGATTCCTCCCAAATTGTGAAGCCAGCACAAAGCACTTCTCCCCTGCAGTGGTCCGGAGTTGGCGGGTGCGTTGGCAGTGTTACCGAGCGTAGAGCGATCAGATAGGGGTCACTGAGAAGAGATGAGTGGATTTAAGGTGGCTGAAGTCAAATAAACATAACAGCAGCCTGAGGTTGTTCTCATTGTTGAAACACCACCTATTGTCACATGGCCTCCTCCTGGATGCCAGCAAGATAAAATCTTGACCTTTGCCTCCTTTACAAACAGACGGCGTGGCAATGCGGTATAGTGTGTCATCATCGTCTGCATGAGTGATCACCTCACACTCCCTGAAGAAAGACATGTTACTTACATATTCCATGATTCAAATTTTCATTTATTCATTTTTCTTCAGGTTAATATCGAAGTTTATTGTACTATGGAAGACATAGTTAGGGACAAGCATCTATTAGGATTACCAGTTGATGGGATACAGAAGAGGCAGCTGGAATTTAAGTGACAATCCCTCTTAACATGTGAGCAACTGCATCTGCGTTGACCATCCAGCTCAGTCTGTGCTTCTCAAGTGCCACATCAATTTGTCACTCCTTTTGCTGACTCATCACTTTCCCTTCTTCTGACCTCTTTGAAGAGCATCCCAGAGGTGGTGAAATGGGCACCCGCACAGTTTCTAAGTATTTGTGCTTGACAAACGTGAAAGTGGGACTTCTAATGAACATGACAAAAGGGTGATCCTCCAGAAAACTGCAGTGGTTGCAGAAATTGATGCTGAGCAGGCATCAAAACATCAACATTGTCAATTCAAACATTACCAACAAGTGTTGCTTTGTAAGTCGGCCATTAAAAGAAAGTGACTGACTCATAATGGAGGTCCCACTCTTTCCTCCTCCTCAGATCTGACAACAGCTGGAACGTCTGTTCGGCTGGAACGCTGACATTCATCTCTACTTTGAAGCACAACATCTGGTTTTCTTCTAATGTGTACAATCTAACCTGAAAGAAGAATAATTGAATAGCTGAACATAGTGGATGCTAAACATCACCAACAACATCACAGTTTAGGGGAGTCGAACCCACTGACCTTATTCTTCTCAGATGATAGGATCCAGTTGCTTTTGGCTTCCATGAGCTTCAGAGCTGATACGTTATTGTAGCTCAGATACATCTGAAAAAACAAATCACCCCCTCAGGCTTCAATAGTGGAGCAATATTGAGCAGCTTTACAAACCATGCACTTCTCTTTATTACAGCAGCATACCTGGTTACTTTGGTCCCACGGCACAGACAGGGGTACTTCATGCTGCTTGCAAGAGATGATGTATTTCCTGTAAACATGCACCATTGTCTCGTTTTAAACAACAACAGAAGGTCAATAAAAATGAAAACAAACCGTTTCAGTGCCAGGACCATCATGGGAGATGCTACATTTAGTAAGTATCACTCCTCACACTGACCTATCGAGGCGAATCTTCTTTCTGGCTATGGCTTCTTGATGACGTCTTTCACCGTCCTATTGAATATTCAAAAAAGGGTTTCTTCCTCAAAACGTTTTATTTTCTGCATCAAACAAACTGTGAGTCTGACCACAGGTTCCGGCCGTATCCGGGGCAGCGTTTGTGGTCTCCTTTCACTGTCCAGAACCTCAAAGGTCATGAAGGCACTATTTATATGGCGCTGAGGTTCATCACCCTGGTAGGCTTCCGCACACACTCCCACCTCCATACTGTGCACACAGAAGGTACATGGGGGCTGAACACAAGCATTTTTTAAGACTATTCTAACAGACTTCTACTGTAACTGACCTGTGCTTAAAAGAGTTATTCACGATGGCTTTGAGCACCAGTCGATCACCAATGTGAGAGGGACCGCGGAAATGGAACATATCTATTGTCCTTAATGTTGGATGGGCGTTACACAAGCGACTTGGGAGAAAAAAAGAAAGGAGGAGAGTTAAGTTTGAACCATGTTTTGCTTTCAAAAATGACTTTTTCAACCAACTGAAGCACAATAAGTAAAGACAGAGGTTAAGCTATAAAAATTGATGTTCAAAGGTATGTGTCCTCACTTAAGAAACAAAAATAACATCATCCATCATTTATCGCTATCAAAAAAAAAATGGAAAGACACATCATCCTTGATAAATGAAGTTGTCACCTTGCCGATATAGTGGCTACATTCTCCATCCAGGCCATGATCTGGCCCCCAAAGGTGCTGACCTGGTGGTTGGCATGAGGTGGCAGCACCAGCTCCACGCTCTCCACCCGTGTACGATCAGCTGGCACAGCGTCCTGATGCTCCTGACACTCTCCTGATGAGAGAAGAACAAGCTCATCAATCCCACGTACAGCATAATGGCGATGATACCGGGCTGCATGCTGGGACAGCGGTTGTTATCCCGGCTCTGTGTACCCAGTTGAGCCGTGCTGCTGCTCAGTAAGTCTGTAATGATCTCAGCATGAATGAGCCGCATCCTCCTCCGCTCTGCCGCCAGACTGTATTCCATCTGCTCCAGTTGTGTTACAGGCACCACCTGCTTCAGCTGTACCTGTGTGCACATTCACATGCCTGAATTCAACAAGCTGCAGGAACATTTAGATCTCAGTTTACTGCACCTTCCCAGCCTCGGTTCTTCTGGCAACAAAAGTGGCGAAGGCTTGACAGACTTTCCAATGCTTATTGGTGTAGAGGTCCTCACAGGTCACTAATATACCTACCTGATGAACAAGTCACACAGTTACACATATGAAATGAAGAGTTCTAAGTTTATTTTAGACAGTGATCACTGACCTCCATACTGGACGTGAAGGCTCTGTTGACCTTAGCAATGATGGTCACTACTTTTCCCACCCTGCAACAGCAACAAGCTTCTCTAACTCACAACATCACAACATCAGAACTGAGAAGGACACAGCTTTCAATTAACAGTTTAAATGCAATCCTAATTTAAGGCACTGCTACACACTCTTTTGTCCAAACACAATGCTAAAGCTAAATTACTGTCTGGCATGTGTCGCATATTTCTCTTTTGGTTAAGCTTCAGTTTTAATTCAGGGCATCCTGAGGGGTGAATTTCATTCAATCTATGTATTGTTGAAGTTCAACTTGCAAGGAGTGCAGTAAGTTGAATTGGACGCCACCAGGGCCATCCTTGGCCACTGGATCTCTTCATAACTACATGCACAGAATTTGAAGGAGCATCTGAGAAGTGGGGGATCTTAAGTTCAGTGACCGTTGCTTTTCGCAGATGACAAAGTCCTATTCCCATCATCAAGCTGTAACCTCCAGTTTGCACTGGGACGGTTCACAACTGAGTGAGAAACGGCAGGGATGTAGACAAGCACCTCCAAGTCTGAGGTTCCCCAGCTGGAAACAGGTGGATTGCCCACTCCAGATCAGAAGGGAGTCTTTGCCCAAGTTGAAGTATCTCAGGTTCTTGTGAAGAAGTGAGGCGGAAACAGAGATTGACCAGCAGTTGGGGGCAGGACTGACAGTGAAGAAGATGCTGTACTGTGTCTGTTATGGTGAGAGAGCTGAGCCATAAAGCAAGGTTCTCAATTTACCTATGTTCCAACCCTCAGCTATAGTCACAAGCTTTGGGTAATGACCGAAAGGTGAAGACGGAGATACGAGCAGCCGAAATGAGCTTGCGGTGGAGAGTGTCTGGTCTCAGGCTTAGGCATGGAGTGAGGAGCACAAACATCTGGAAGAAGCCTAACGTGGAACCACCGCTGCACTCCATTGACAGGAGCCAGATCAGGTGGGTTGGGAATCTTGGTGAGTTTCAGGCCAGAACCAGGTCAAGTTGGAGAATATATCTATATGGCCAGGAACCACTGCAGAATCCAACCTGGAGAAGCAGGTGGAAGTGGCCAGGGTGAGGAGTCTCTCGGCTTCCCTGTTGCCTCCATGACCTGGACTTGGATAAGCAGCAGAAAATGGATGGATGGATGGGACTTTCAATGTCACCTTAGTGAGTTAAGTTTTCCTTCAAATCATCTTTGGTGTTTGAGTGGAGCTATGAGGAGATGTGAGCTCATACGCAGAGTTGAAGCTCTACCTCAGGAGTGTTGAAAGCCCTATTCACTGAACCCTCTCTGCATGTCCGAATGGTTGTTCATCTTCAGCTGCACGTCTTAAATAGACTCAGCTTTTTGGGTCATGACCAACAGAGCATATCTAAAAGGCACCACGGTGTTTCCTAAAGTAGGTGGATGCAGTAACAACAGATGGAGAAGCATGAACACATGCTTGTCCATATAACTTTGTTGCTACTCTTTGAATCAAGAGGGCGTCAATGGTTACAAGAGCCTCTTAACCGATTAACAGGCTCTGAATGTGAGGGTGATTATGCATGTCTTGCACAAGTACGATTATAGCAAGTATCAAGCATAATACGCTCTTGATTACAGCTGAACACATTGTATTTTTTTTGTATTTTTATTCATAATATTTTACTCAGTGAATTGTAAAGCAACATTTGTGAGAGAGCCAACCCAGAGAGAAGCATGGGGCCAAAGGTTTATGTTCCGTTCTTACCCAATGGTGTGTTCAAAATGGATGTCATCCACAGATGCAGTTACACAGGAACAGCCTGCATGTCTTTCAGCTGAGAGGAGCAAATGAACGAATTGTGTTACTGACAATGAACGCCACTACAAAGTAGGCATTTAGCTTTGCCTTCTAAAGCTGTTTTCTCAGGCCGTCCTACCAGACAGACAGGCTGTGGAGTCCATCCACTTGAGCAGTTGCCCCACACTCAGTTCACCACGGTGATTGGCATGACAGGGCAGCACAATCTGACTCATCTTCAATTCAGTGGGGTTTCTGTAGACTTCCCCATTCTCCATGACAACCTCCTGGTCCTGGAAGATATCACCCTTTCTGCCTTCGGATGCCATGTCTTGTAACTGAAAATAAAATGATAAACAATAATAATGAGGGCCTTGAACATAAAACACTACATTATTATACAATAATGTATAATAATGTACCTTAAGGTGTTTCCATTTTTTGTCAAACCCCTGTAGAAGCCAGATGAGTTAGGAGTTTCTTGATTTAAATGCTATAGTTGTGTTCATTCTAGATAACCATTGAGTGTTGTTTTGTTTAAAACAAGACTGACAGTTGTTTTTTATACCTACAAATACAAACATACACAAACTTCTGCAGGATAGAGACTTTTATGTGAAATGAAGACGGTAAATGTGATATTTTGGAGTTATCCGTGTACTGGCTGCTCTACGTTGAGCACATGTACTGTAGTGGTCAGCTGGTATTCCAGACTCTTGCCATGACCTTTAAATAACATTCCCCGCTGAGGCTACTGCAGTTCAGTCCGACTGCATGCAATATTCTCAGCGCCGTGTTTCCACACAAACACTTCCATACCCCAAAGGTAAGAAGGAGAACTCACCCCGCAAAATGTGGATTCCAGAGTACTTCAAATACAAGCCAGTTCATCGACAGAACTGGCCCGGATCACTGCCTTGGTCTTTTCACTCATTCCCACAGTAAACAACTCCTGGGGAACTTGCCAGTGCTGTTAGACAATGTCCCTGCAGATGGCGCTACAACCGTGAGGTGTGCGCAAAAATAGGTCATTCAATATTGTGTACTTTTATGAACGTTTGAGAAGAACGTGCCCTTAGTATGTTTTAAAATAAATCAATAAATAATATGACTACTTTTTTTGTTATACCTTAGCGAAATGTATCTAATTATCTTGTGTAATATGTAATATGCACTGATAATCTGATTCTGATTCTGATAAAGATTTTTTCAAATCATTTTCTGTTCATAATTATAATTATAATTACTATACTTATTATTTAGTAGTAGTAGTAGTAGTAGTAGCAGTAGTAGTGTCTAGATACTCAGACTAACTTTGGGTATCATACAACAAGGCGATAAATATTTTCTTTATTGCAAATCTGATTCTTCCTCACGTTGTCGATACGTTGAGGGCTTCAGGGATACTTTTAAATGCAATGAATGTGGTGGTGACTATTTTGATGGTTTTAAAAGGTTATGATGAGCTGGAGAACAATATTCCATAAATACAACCACTGTTATATTTGAAAAAGTTAACTGCAAATTATGTATTAAAACTAAGCAATTAAAAAAAGTGTAATGATTTAAATGACAATCGGACAAATTATTGGGGGCATCACACTTAATCAAGCATATTAATATAGATCATTATAAGCAATAAAGTAACAAATAATGCATAAACAAAAATCGACAATGACAGGTACTGAGGTAGGTATTTACACCGTTAGTGTCTTAAAATTAAACTGTGTATCGGGAAACATGATATTAAAAGGTACTCTCAATATATAAATACACTATAATGCAACGACACAAATTAGAGCTGCACAACTGGAGACCGCTTTAGTCTCCTTTTTTCAATTTAGAACTTATTGTTAATTAAATAATATTGACATATCAAGAATCGGCGTAAACGGTCACAACAAGCTAAGAGAAGTAGACCTTGCATCCCCAAAACGCATGTTCATTGGCCAGTAAAAACATCCATCAGATAAACCCCGCCCTACAGCACAGATCAGGTTCGGTTGAGTTATCGGTGGAGGAGGAGTGTGGTTGAAGTGTGCGAGGGTCGCGGCCGCGATGATCTGACAGATGAAATAGAGGAAAAAGGAAAGAAGACGGCTGTTCTCCACACACAGAGCGATGTTCCCGAAAGGCAAAGGCACCCCGGTGCCCTCAGACGGCCAGGCTCGAGAAAAGTAAGCACAGAAACGTTGATATTTGTCTATTTCGACTCGCAAGTTGCTCCCTGTTGTTCGCTGGACTGGAGGCGATTTCCTCCTGCCGAGAAAGGAATTGAATGAACCGCCTTGTCTGCACGCCATTCCTTCTCAGGGCTCTGTTTCAGACACATATCGACTCTCCGTTTTACCTTCTGTTTACCGGAGCATTTCATGTACCACTTGGTTGTGTTTCGAACGGCAATTATTGACAAATGTTTGGCTCATCGGTCGAATACACGGAGAGAAGAAAACAATAACATCGACAGTACATTGTTTTCTCTGAGCTCCATCCGTACTAGCAGGACGCCGTGTCTCATGATAGCTAGCGAAGACGAGCTCGTTTTTATTCATTTCTCACGGCAGATTTCAAACAACCATGTCGCTTTTCAACTTACATGCTCCACCGAATGTTTACATGGCTTTTGTCTTGCTAAATTGTAGGCAGCCATTGTTTGATAGGCCTGTAAAGACTCCATATTTACAGTGCTCGAGACGGATGTTTCGACCTAGTGTTTTCTTAATAATTTGTCAACAATAAGTGAAATTGTATTTCCTGTCTACAGGTTGGCCTTGTATGTCTATGAGTACTTGTTACACATAGGAGCACAGAAGTCAGCACAGACCTTTTTATCAGAGGTAAGAGTTTGCAGAGGTTTATTTGGATTTATTTTTTTTATTTTATTTGGATTATAGGCCAACAAATAATTTAAAGGTTAATGTTGTGACACCTTTATTCCCAACAGAATTAGTAGTTGACATCTTTACCTGGCCTTCTGTAGCATGACTGTAAATTCCCATTCGATGGATGAGTATATATTTTGAGGGCCCTAATATGACTGAAAAGCCATTACACACAATAACAAACAATTGCAGGTGGAATGTATTAACGTGTACACTCACGTTTGCGTTGTTGTGAAATGAATTATGAAATATTTAATTTCCCCTGAAAACTCAACATTGAGTTTTTGCTCAAAGTGCTTGCGTGTTTTTTTTCTGTATATGCCAATTTTCCCGCTTTATTGCCGCTACAAGTGTCAGCACTAAAAGTCTGTCTGTGTAAGCCACTATTGAGATGCTCCTTGGCCTGGCTTGGTTATGACCTCCCCAATTATCTACTGTCAACATTTTTTCTGGTTAAGAGCCGGAAAACATTTTATCAATGAACATCCGTTGAATGTGTCTGCCTTTTTTTAATAGAGATTAATCAATTTTCCTACGCCATGCCCTATTTCGATTTAAAGAAAAAATCCAAAATCAATTATTTTACGATTTTACTATCATGTGTAGAATGGACTGTACTTTGAACCAGAGTCTAAACATATAAAATTGTATTTTTAATAATGGGCTAAGTTAGGGAGTCCTCATAGTCGTTGCAGTGTATGTCCATATTCAAGCAAAATTTGTATTAGTTGACCGAAATATCCCTAGCCGAATCAAAAGCCAATTCATTCACGAATCGATCTGAATGAATACCCAGGTCTATGACTGAAATGTAATTTCCAAATCTCCATAGATCCGATGGGAGAAAAACATTACACTAGGGGAGCCCCCTGGATTTCTACATTCCTGGTGGTGGTAAGTTATCATTTTCACATCAACATTTCCAGGGTTTATTGGTAGTCCTTTGTTTCTCCATGTGCTGTCTTGTCAACAGTGTATTCTGGGACTTATATTGCGCTGCACCAGAGAGGCGAGAGACATGTGACCACTCCAGCGAGGCTAAGGCCTTCCATGATTATGTGAGTATATATATTTCAACGGAGCATTTATTTTCTATTTTAAGAATGTATTGTGTAGCAACTGTATATTCCAAATGTTTCCAAGGATACTGTACGTATAGTTGTTAGGTAGGTCAGGTATGGAAACCCTGCTACCCAAATCAAAGGATTACTTTACTAACCGTATCACTGGTCTAACATTTTCATCAGGCTTATTTGTATTCGTAAAGTATCTTCTATCTTAAATTTATGATCAGCCATCATGCTGTATGGAATGGGTCGAATGATGTCTCCAACAATGATCTTTATGGGTTTCTGGGAAAATGTTGCTGATGTCAGCGTGTCCTGACTCAGACCTGCAAGTGCTTTTGCCTTCAGCTAAAAGGAAGCGCTGTGCTCGCTGTTTTTTCTTTAATTAATTTTATTATTTTATTATTTTATGAATGTATACCTACCACTTTAAAAATACATTTTAAATGTGGGGATTAACAACTCAATAGTACAACAGTGAAAACTTAAATCGCCTTACAACAACTGGTCTGCATTGTATCATCATTTTTCGCTTTGTAAGAAACAATGGATGTTTTCCTAATTTAAGTTATTTTTTTTATTTATTATACCATACATTGACTTCAATTTACATTTGGCATTTCTTTATCAAATAACACATGAATCTATACTTCAGATTTCAAAACATGATTCTACTGGTGACTGATGAATGTGCCTCATGGTGGAATTACATGTCAACATTTTGCACCAGGATAGTACAGTCCTGTGTTTAACAGATGAGGTGCAAGTAATAGAGCATAGATCCCTGTGTATCTGAAAGTCACTCAGAATCTACAGTTGTGATGGTGGACAGGGATGGTATTACGAGTTTGTCAAAATATCTTCAAACACAGGATATGACACAGCGTTATTTTCTAGGTCCCGCCTTTCCATAGACAAGAAAGAAAATTATATTTGCACATTTGTTTCTGATTAATGTCACAGAATACTGTCAAAATAATGTCTGCACTCGGCCAGCAAATACATTTCACTTGTAGTCCTGTTTGTTAAGGCTGGCCCACAGTTATTAAATGAAATGTTAGTTTGGGCTCTAGATCAACCCAAATAAGGCTCAGAACAACAATCGTGTACCGACTTAAGTGGAGTGTAAATTTTAATCTCAATTGGTGACAAGTCTCTCCAAGTGTATACAAGATGGAGAAAGTGACAGTGACTATCAGCTTAGGTTGTCTTGGTAACTGTCTGGCAGGTGAACTGGGAGCCGTGGTGGGGAGTAATTCTACTGTTTTCTGATTCAAAAGAAGAATGAACAGAACCTGCATTTTTGTACTGCCAATTAATATATTTGACATGGTATTGGAAAAACTTAAATTATCACAGTGCTATGAAAGGTTTTAAGAAATCAATTTCGAAACCTAAGTGAGACATAGTTCACTCTTATATTGCTTCTTCTTATGCGTATTTGTGGGTCTTTGATGGTCAAAAGCCAGTTCATATGGACAGTCCTGGTCCTCGGACCGCAGCCTTTGTTTAGGTGTGGGGGAGGTGAGCGCGGCTCTGTTAGCCAGCAGCACTCGTAAAGCGGTGCTGTATTCACACAGGGCCTGACGATCATTCCCTAAGGGGCTTGTCGCCATGGCATTGTGACTGATTGATGGCTGTCATGCAGCTGAAGGGCAGATCGGAAAAGGAAAGGGGAGTGGCAGTGGGTGGCATATGCCCAGCATCCTCTATAGCTGTGCAGAAGAAATAAAATAGGGGGTGGGGAGAGGCAGGGGAAGAGCGTCCAGTCAGAACCCAGAGTGGGTTTTATGATGTTGAGTGATGGTTAAACATTTACAAGCTTTACATGAAGGCTGATTCCAGTGGAAGAAGTGATGCTGTTTCGAGAATTGTGAGTGGCACGGAGTCAATCCTGTGCTTCAGCAATCAATTCTTTTTCTCTATTTGTTTAGTTTATTATTTCTATTTTTGCTCATCCTGATTTGTGCTACATTTGTCTATGCTCTTTGGACTTGAGAGGGCTCTGGGACCTTCTTTTCCTGTGACCCCCTTCTGAGATTTTAGGATTCAGGCTGCATTAGGTTGTGAGCTTTTACATATACACGTGTTTTTGCTGAAACATGGAAGGAGGGGGATGGTTTTGGTCCCCTGGGAGGTTGTAAGGAAGGTCCTGGACAAGAGCCTCATTGCCCGAGGCATGGCGAGACATCTGTCCCATTCCTGTTCCATAGAATGTGGAGACCGTAGTTTAAATGAGCCATGTCTGACAGTTGGAGCAATCACAGCAAGGCGTTTCAGTCAGGATAAGGATCGTGCTGCTGTGAATGTCATTTCAGTCGGTGGCCTACAGAGCCAGGTAATATGACATACATATTGTTATTGTGACTAAGATGTTAATGTCTTCAAATCAACTATCTCAATCCCCCTCTAATGCTCCATGCAAACATTGTACTAAGACTAACCACAGGATTTCCGCCACTTTTTTAAACTGTGGCAGAACCACCAAAAAAAATGCAGCCAATCAAGAAGTGATCCAATAAACTAACGGGGACACAGAGTTTTGACATTCATTGAATTGGCGACTATAGCAGCAGTCTTCCTCCTGGTCTTTTCCTTTATAAACACGGCAAACAACTAAAACACTGTAATCATGTCTGAAGGCCCTCGGTGCGCCATCTCTGTTTACATATGGCGGAAACCCTAAACGTAATTTCCTGCTTGCCGTTGGTCAACGGGTTTGGCCAGCCAGCGACAGCGATGGTAGACATCCATTCTACCTGCTTTTGTACCATAATGTGGTTTTTTTTTCGACTGTCTCAAAGTTTTTGTGGATGCTTGTGGATTTTTTTGTAGTAGTTCAGCTATTAGCCCCCTCCCCCCAACATGGGGAACAAAATTTTTTTTTCATCACTGGTGTCATATCAAGAAACCAGTCATGAATACTGAGATATTAAGTTTTTCCATATTGTTTAGCCCTAGTAAACAAGTGGGGCGCTGTTTCTACATTTCCGTTTTCACATCTTTCTTTTTTAATCATATTTTGCAGACAAACTCAAATCTTTTTTTTTCCACTAATTGACAGTGTTGTGCTGTCTGACTTCTAAAATTTCACATAATCCAGAATCAGCATTTATTTTCAATGCTTTTTTTTTCTTTCAAGTTTGTAGACATGGATGACTCGGGTTAGTTGAGTTAAAAATAATTAATTACCTTGTATTACAAATAAATGCTTTAATATTCCAATTTAACTATTTACAATTCTTGTTTTCCCACCTGTTTAATTTTTTTATTTTTCATTTTGCTCTGGTTTAGCAGTCACATCGCCTCCTTAACTAATAAGTAATAAACTCTATTAACATCTCCTCTGGCAGTATTAAGAAACCCAGGCCTTTTTTTTGTAGAACAAGCTCATCTGGTTCCAGGTTTGTAGGTTTGCTAGGGCCTGAAAAGACCTTTGCGTCACTCAATGGCCTCACTTCTCCCCCAGCTGTGGTATTTCACAGTGGCACTGCAGGGGCAGACTGGGCCGGTATAATTAGAGAAAGTGGAGTCAATAGCAGGGAGTGTGTTGGCTATTGACCAGTGGTGTCTGAGGTGTCAGAGCTTCAGACGTCTGCATGTAAAGATAGTCTTTTATGCCATTCGTGCCTGGCTATTTTCAATCTGCATTTTCCTCCCACAATAGGAGACATTTTGATGACCAGAGTGAGACCGGCTGAAGTTCCTGTTGTTTTATCTGGAAGTAAAAGCTGCATCTCTAAAAACATTATCTCATCTCATATCGCCTCCTCTACAGGGAAGAAAAACTCTCTCAATTAGAAGCGTGTGACTGAGGCAAATGGCACATTAGTGAATTAGAGATGCGGTCGGAGCAGGAAGTCAGCCCTGTGTCCCTGCTGTGCCCCAGCACTTTGCAGACGCTGCCTCTGTGTATCCAAATCAATTCACTGCCCCCCTAAATCAGCAGGGAACACAAGTCTCCCATTATTGGCCACTGGATCTGTGGGCAATTATATTTTTTGGCAAAAAGTTCCAATTCACCGGATATCCAAGTGCAATATGTCTTGTATGTTCTATACAATATGTACCTGTTCTTCACAAGATGTAGCCTGTGAGCGATTCCATCTGCACCCGCTTTGGTTTGTTTCCTGTCAACTGTAAAGAACTGCACTCTAAAAATCCTGTTCTTTCCAGAGTGCAGCAGCAGCTCCTAGCCCAGTGATGGGAGGGATGGCTCCTGGTGACGGCATGCCTGGAGGACCGATGCCACCTGGCTTTTTTCAGGTCAGTGTATGACTAAGGTAGTTTGCATAGCTAGAGATCCTCATTGAACACTCAGTACATGTAAATACATTGTGTCAGCTTCCCTCCAGTGCAATAAAAAGCAGGTGTGGTCCTCTTGTTAATGGAGAAATCATAAGGTGTAACACTGTGATCATCCAGGGGAAAGCTGTGTGGAGGTTGTAACTGAGTTGTGTTCTCCTAGCTCTGATCACAGCACATTTCCCCAGAAATCACTGATGCTTGGAATGAATTTTGTTGAATTGGTGCCCACTGACTGGTTGACCTGAGACCGTAACCATTTCGATGTTTACCGTGTGATAAAATACACCTTCATTTGTCTTGCACGCAAAAAAATGAACATAACGAAATGAAGAACTGATGGTCCATATTTCAACAGTATTTGATACCAAAATTCGATATGGCTCTGTCTGTACAGAGTTAAACCTTAAAGAAACTAAATGCATCAGGTTGTCCATAACTCAGCGTGACAGTCATCTAGCCATTATTTTTCAAGCTCCACAATGTGCCAAGTGGGGACAAAAGACAAACGGTATTACATGCAACTCTTATCTGAGATTCGTTGTTGGAAAATGTGTTGTATATTTCTATAGCTTATTTCCATCTTTTGAGCTCCAATAAAGCCAATTAGTTTTACTGAAACAGACATGAACAGAAGCATGTCGTTGAAGCAGGACAGGGTCTTACTGGCATGTGCAGACTAATGTTATTGGGTGGGATGGCTCAATGCCAATTTTTCACATTTGAGACTCATACTGCAGCATTGTATGTGAACTGCTTTATACTGACGCCTAAAATGACCACACTGCTGAAGCTGTGTGCAACTGATTTGGCTGTATTAAAACATAGTGCTTTTAACAACATGAAAATGCAACATGGCAAAAGTATTGAAATAATTTAAGCAAAATAAAAATCTGGTTTGACCCCTTAAAAAACAAACAAAACGACGACATTGTGGCTGGTTATGCAAGCTGGAATTAATAGGATATTTTGACTCATGGATCAGATTGGATGGGTTCTGCTGGCTGATCCATCAAGTTTTAGGAAGAAATGATGGTGCTTATTCATGCTGGGGCCGAAGATATGTGAATGTTCGACGTTTTATTTTCTCCTATCAGCATTTTCAGAGCGATCCCGTCTCTTTAGACTAACCACTGACTCTGTTTTATATATATATATATATATATATATATACGTATATATATATATAGTGAGAATCTTTTGGTTCTACTGAATGTGTTGTGCATATAGACAATCACACGCACACATACACGCGCACACACCCCCATCTTCTCTATACCAGAATAAACTGGAGTGGTCCCCATTAGAACCCATCACTCCGTCAAAGCAGAATTAGCTCCACATTGCCGGTGTTTGGTGTTGTTACGAGGTTAATTGCATAGGGCTTAATTGATGCTTTTAATTAAGGGAAATTAGCAGTGATGACATGCTGCATGCAGCGAGCTTCTTAATGTCTTGATTGACGGATCTAAAAGCCCACATCCTTTCCACATCTGCCTGTTTTCTCTCATTCAAGGCTACGTTATGTGCTTGCTTGTCTTTGCTCTGTTTGGTACATGATTATGAGCCGTCTTTTTTTTTTTTATGTGCATTTTTGTGTTGCACTTGGTCTGGCACTGTCCTCTGCCCTGCAGTAACCCTGCTTCTCTCTTTGCCCTCCCATTGTCACTTCTCTCCTCATTCACACCTTCCTCTCTTTGCTGTATCTTTTTCTTGGATCTTTATGCAATGGCACAGGGTCCTCCGGGTCCCCAGGGCTCTCCTCACCCACAGCCTCCTCCCCCTAACAGCATGATGGGACCCCACAGTCAGGTAACGTTCTCACTCTGTCTTTCTCCCTCTTATCTCTGTTTTGCTGTCTGCAGTCATTTCCGAGCGCTGACGCTTCATGCTTTGGCATTTGTCTCAGCTTGATTCCTTCTGCTGCTTTCAGTATTAACATTGATTTAGAATCGTAGTACGTTCTCAATGTTTGTTTTTTCTTTGAAGTCTCATGTAGCAATCTTGTTTGTGTTGTAGTCCTTCATGTCGCCTCGCTTTGCCGGGGGTCCAAGAGGTCCCCCGATCAGGATGGGAAACCAGGTAGAAAACCCAATCATTCTTTTCAGCCCTATGTATACCGAGCAATCAAAGACACTTTGCTGAAAATGTAGCACTCTAAGCCTGGATAGGAGTTTAGATAAGATAATGTACTGAACAGTCAACATAAGGTAGTTTAAAAAAAAAAAAAGGAAAAAGGCAGAGTCAAACCATTCCGTCAGAGTATTGGCATCACACTGTTATTTCCTCCTTACTGCACACTAAGCTTGTTTTCCACTGTACAGCTGTTAACATTTAAAAGCCTTGGACCTGGAGATTAGTAAATAACTGAGACTTGAAATGCTTTATTTTGTTAATACTAGCCACCAGGCGGCGGACCCGGCCCGCATCCCATGTTGCCAAATATGGATCCAACAAGAACCCAAGGTTTGCAACATAATTTGATCTCTCAGGTTACCCTTTATGTGTCAAAATATGAATCTTTTTAAAGAATTTATTTCAACTCAAAACTCATTCACCTCACAGGCCATCCCAATCTCGGCCCAATGCAGAGAATGAGTGGCCCTCGAGGCATGGGGCCAATGGGACCAGGCCCTCAGGTAAGTTCAAAATAAATCAGATTCTGAAGGCAAGAATGAACTCTGACAATATGGAGAGCACACGCATTGATGGAAGTACGGGGGCCATGTCTGCGATGGACAAGAAGTTGAGGGGAGGGATGGATGGGATGTTGTGGGAAGTGTCAGGCGTGTTTTGTGTATAAATGGTGTTTGTGTGGACTGGTGACCTGTCCAGGGTGTATTCTGCCTCTCGCCCACTCACTGCTGGGATAGACTCCAGCATTCCCCACAACCCTGAACAGGACTAAGGGTGGTTAACTGACGATGCATGAATGTAAAGAATTTTTAAATTGGGTTAAATAATCTTAATCTGTCATTAACTGCTGTGTTTTAACTGTTAGACTTCAGCATTATTAATTTTTCATTTGCATTTCACAGAATTTTGGCGGAGGGATGAGACCCCCTCACAACGCCATGGGTCCGGGTATGCCAGGTGTCAACATGTAAGGTCATAAAGTCTGCATTGAAAAGGAAGATCTTGACAGTAATGTGTGCTTTTTTTTCCACATAGGGGTCCAGGAACCGGACGACCATGGCCAAATCCTAACAACGCAAACTCTGTGAGTAACACTCCCAACCCAGATGCAGTTCTGCTTCAGATTACTGTTAGCGTGGCTGTGGTCTAATATGCTATAAGGTTCCAGTCGAGGATGTAAATGCCGGATTATGTGTCATGGGTTGGGTGAGAAGGCTGGTCATAATGTTGTTACGCTGATCAAATGACAAATAATGATGTTTGAGCAGCAGAAAAATGGCCTTGCTTTGTATTTCTGGATTGTAATGTTTCTTTTTGGTTTCAGATGCCTTACTCGTCACCGTCTCCGGGTGCATATGGGGTGAGAAAATTTCGTATTTAAAATGGTTGTTTTGTTGTATTTATCGGGATGTATTTAAAAGGGATGGAATCCCACTTTATTTATGATCTTTTTTTGTCCTGTTTATTTCTGCTATTTCAAAAATGATGGCAGCATGTGGCATTTGAGTTTTAAATCCTAATTTTCTTAGGGCTGGGTGTGTATGACCTCAAATCAATATCACTATAAATTAATAAATGTACCTTTAACAATAAATGCCTGGATTGTATAACTAATATCCAACTAGTTTCACTGCAGTTATATCAGGGTCAGGATCAAACCAACTACCAACCAATTTGCCCTGAGCACAGCACCCCAGGGCAACCCTCGATTCTACTGATGGTGTTAAACCAGCATGTACCAACCTCAGAGGAGGAAACTGAGCTGCTCCGTCTCTGTTAGCTTTGCACTGCTAACCGCACGTGCCATCATCTCGTGGGTCCTTGTATGAGTTTGTGTTCTATATTGCCTCAAGTTATTGTTTGATTTGGGTATGAAAATAACCGTTTGATCTATCTATCTATCTATCTATCTATCTATCTATCTATCTATCTATCTATATCTATATATATATATCTATATATCTATATATATATATATCATGTGTTTTTGGCAGCTGCCAATCAACAGCAAGCCTGAAACAGGTTTGTGGCGGGCCAGTGTGTTAGCTCTGCTGTGATGGGAGAGCGCAAATGTGACGTTGATATTAAAATACCCAATTTACCAATCGAGGCAAAATCATGCGAGTTATTGTAGTAGTAAATTTAGTGTTTATCGCCCAGGCCTAACCTGCACCCCCAGCCAAGGTTGAAGGGTTGAATAAAACTGTGATGTGAAATTGTTGTCTGTAGGGAGCATCTGGTGGAGGAGGACCACCGGGAACTCCCATCATGCCCAGCCCTGCAGGTGAGCGCTTGCATGGCACATCCATCCCTACCTTTTTTGGTCCACTTACCCCACTGTCTGATCCTCAGATTCAAACAACTCTGGCGACAACTTGTACACCATGATCAACACTGGACCCGGCAACAGGAATAATGTAAGTACTTTGGTACTGTAGGCTCTCCTGTGACATGTGTGTATATATATGTGTTGAGTTGTTTTGCTGGTGCCCCTCACAGTTCCCAATGGGGCCTGGCTCCGATGGACCTTTGGGAGCCATGGCTGGGATGGAGCCACACCACATGAATGGGTCACTAGGTAACATCACAAGCTTTGGTACTTAACTTGAATTTTACCATCATGTTTGTTTGTTTGTGTAAAGTTCAAATTTGAATGTTTAAACCAGCACAACCTGGGTGTTACTGATGAATGTGTTTGAACTCTTCAGGCTCTGGTGACATGGATGGCATGAACAAGGTAAATGTCAGAACCAGAGCAACAGGATGTTGAAATCTCCAGCAACTAAAATGTGTTTTCTTTGTTGTCCAGAATTCCCCAAACAATTTAAGTGGCATTAGCAATCCCCCTGGGACCCCGAGGGATGACGGAGAGCTGAGTGGAAACTTCCTCCACTCCTTTCAGAGCGAGAATGTGAGTCTTCCTTTGCAGCCTCCCTCTCCGTTTTTAGAAAGTAACTGCTTGCTTGCTTTGTCTGCCTTATGAACCATGCGTGTATTTCTCGCCCACCGCAGTACTCTCCCACCATGACCATGAGTGTGTGACCCACTCCTCGGCCAGGCCCTTCGTTATTTGCCATCATTCCAAGGATTTAAACTCACTATAAGACAAGGCCAAACACATCAGCGCAGATTCAGGGACAGGTGCCGTTTTGGTTCCACACTTACACCAAAATGCTGATCAGAGGAAGACGACAAATGGCTGACTACTACTGCTCCTTGCTCCAAATGAAGGACAATTTCTCCATCTACAACCCATAGTGTGATTAAAACCAGCTACTGAAATGCATAAATGACACGTAATCGTCTCTGCCCCCCTGCGCCCTCCAGCTAAGAGGAAAGAAATGGTTGAAGTTTACCTCTTGTACCTTTTAATTATTGCTTTGTGGTGAAGGAAGTGTTTCTGCTTTTGTCACTTAAAACACTGGACAGTGTGCATATGCATTGTTGGCTTGGAAAGTCTTTTATCTTGTCTTTTTTTTTTTTTTCCTCTCTCCCCCTGTGTCACACCTGTCAGCTGACACCGGAACCCATTTTTTTTTTGCCTTTTACTCTCTCCACCTTATTGATAATGTTCTTCAGAATTATGAAGAGGTTTTTAAAAAAGGAACGAATATGGCTTTGTGACAAATTTCATGGTATGTAAGTGCTCAGATGGTCAGATTGATCTCTTCTGATGGATGTCGGTCTCGAATTGCGGGGGAACCAGACTTTGACATAAGAACTGAATGCATGAATGCTGGGAATCTGTGTACAACATACTACCTAGTGCTGCTCTTTTTCAATGTGGACACCTACTTTAACATGTGATATGTATCTCTAATCCTGCCTGTGCTTTACACTGTGCTCTTCATTGTCGTAGCCTTCTGTGTTTTTACCACTTTGGTTCATTTTATGATGCTATGGCGACAAATGAGATGTCCATATTTAACCTCGCATACACATTGTTTGTTCAAGCTTCCCTTCTGTGCTACCGGTCGTCCCTTTGCCCCGCCCCTACTTATCCTACCATGCTTTTTTTTTTTTTTGTTTTTCTTTTTGATACCAACTGCGTATATTGCCCCAGACTTAGTCAAAGCTTTCTGAAATGATTCTTGTAGGCATCATTATAAACTTAGCAGCAGTCTTGTAAATGTGATGAGAATTTGTTCCATTTTTTTCTGTGAACATTATGCATTATACACATCTTATGTTGCCTTTTTGCTGTTATTTTTTATTTCAAATGGAGGAAAGATTGCTTGTTAATATAATTTTACAATAACTTAACTTCATGTGTGGGTTTTTATTTGACTTTTCTTCAATAAAGAATGCAGTCCGCTCAAATTGGGTGATGGTGGCGTGGAGACCGTTGAGTCGTCCACAATAGTTAGCCATGTCGTTCGCTACTATTTGCTTTCACCCAGATGGTTGTGTTGGTATGTCCTCTCGAGTGTCCTCTGTAGTTTACTCCAAATTCTTGGCAGAAGCACAACTTTGGTTCGCCTGTAATGCGTAAGAGGTCTTGGTGGTGGATGGGGGACCCTGACTGGTCAGCCTGGGGCGCCCTTTTGATGCTAGGTAGCTCATGTTTTAATCATGTCAGGACTCCATGCTAGCTGGTCTACAACTGCTCAAGTTCTCACACACCTCCCAGTCCACACGTATGCCGACCTAAAAAAAATGGTCTCCATCCATGTTGGACTCAGATGTTCATTGCTCAAGCGCTTCTATCTGCTGTAATTGTAATGTCTCATTGAATTGTCGACTAGCTCTTACCCCACTTGTTCACCAGCCTTGACTGTCAGACTGATTTGCTAACTTGGCAAATGGCACTGAACACCAAAGGTTGCTTGTCCATCGTCACCGTTTTCACTCGTTGCAACAAGAGCATCTTTACGGTCGGTTACCAAGCATGGTATCTAGAGCAGCAAAGTTTCAGTGAGGATGGAGATTGGTGGCTGGTGCTTGCTAGATAAGTGCATCGACTTAATCACTATCTGTTCTAAAATACAGTCTTTGTGCCTATTCTATTTTTTTGTTCTATTATATATCTATATTTTATTCTATCTACACATTAACACCCTTGTTTACCGAGGAACGGGGCCACTTTACAAACCGTGACCATCATCAGCATTGTCAAGCTAAAATGACTGTAAACAATTTGCAGTTTGTGACTATTTACCAGAAAATTACAAGATGAAAAACAGTTTATTTTTAAGGAGCAATAAATATTACTTTAATACATTGAATATTCAACTTAACACTTCAGTTTTAACTATTACTAGCTATGGTGACTAAAACCAGATTAAAAAAAATCTACTATTTTAATTCAAATAGCAATGAATGACTGAAAAAGGAAAACTTCATATTCTTATGTGGTTCTGATCTGGCTTCCTGAGGGTTGCATAGATGCAGACAAAAGCCCATCTCTAGGTTAGAATGACTGAGTGTTTGGTGAACACTGGGAACCGTTTAGTTGATGCTGACTAGACAAGTTATTCACAACTAAACCGAAAGAGAGGGCGAGTGGGGCCCGCACAAATTATCTGTGTAATATTAAATCCAAAGATATACTCATGATTGATGACGCAGCACAAACTTGAGCCTATCAGCTAAGACTGAAGTACAGCGCCCTCTGGTGGTTTCAGATTGACCCTTGACCTATGTCTTTAGATTCAACCTACCTGTGTTAGTACAGTACGTATTTTTTGCTGGTTCTGATATTGCCCAAGTCTTTTGTCTCACAAGAGGAAACCAGTCTTGGCTTTAGCACAGCCACCACAGGATGTGACCCAAATGGAGCGGTGCCAAAATCCTCCTCTCAGATGGATGAAGTATGAATGTGCAAAAGCCACGCTGACACAAACAGGTGTTCATTACCTCACTCTATTATTGTTTTAATGATAGAGCTGCATTGTTGCCCGGTCCACTTCACTGGTCTTGAATGGGAAAGATTTATTCAGCTTGTTTTCACCTGCCTTTGTTTTTGGAAGAAACTTCCCCTGGTCAACTGTGGTCATGAATGTGAAAAGTCTTCTAGGAAATCTAAAAAAGTTGAAATATTTTCTCATTTCAAACATCCACTGTATTATTCTGAATTTTGAAATATTAATGTTTACAACTGTGGTGCTTTCTTAACTTTTGCTTCAATTAATTCTATGTATGAGACAAAGTGGACATTAAGAGCTTTCACGTACTAAACGGTAAATGCTGTGAGATAACATAGGCTGCAACCACTATGTTCTATATTAATATATAAAAAAAAAACAATTTTTCCATGTTATCTATAACCAACTCCAGAAAAATATGAATAAGAGTTGCACAATTTCAAGCCAACCTGTGACCCCAATGAAGTTTCCACAAGTTAGCAAAAGTGCCTCCTGTCTGAAAGTCAACGTGAAATTACTCTTCATAGCTACTTGAAGCACTCACTTGTATGAACTATCCTCTGTTTGAGGCTGAACTATGTTCACATATGGCATTATACAAATTTGAAAAACTCAAGAAAAACATTTATCCACGTATTCTGAAGAGATAGTACAGTATGAAGATGAAAATGATATCTACCAGCTAAGCTGATGCTGCACCTAAAGAAGAACTCAAGAGGTTACCCATATTCAGATGATGTAAAATGACTTTTATTTTGTTGTCATCATTACATAATAGTTGTCGAGCAATGTGCATGTCAGAGGAAGAGGAGCGATAAGATGGTTAAGAATTAACTTGTATGTGGGCATAAATGGTTCTGGCCTTGACTTGCATGACCCACATCAGGCACAAAACATGTTGCACTTATCACTCCCAGACCAGACAGTCAACATTTCACATGCAAGCCGAGATCAACATAAACACAGTCTGCTGGTCAACACAACAGATACACAAGCACAGCTTTTGAAATCTTTAAAAACATGATTGATAAAGTGTGATAGCATTATCTAACATTTATTAAGAATGTGCCAACAAGATCAACAATAAATAACTTTTTGGTTTTCAGATAACAGTTACCGGAGGTTTAAACTGCGACCGTCATGAAAAAAGAATCCACTGAGAAATCTTTTGACACATTCTTGACAAAAAAAAATGTTTGATGCAGGAGCAGAAAGCGCGACCTCCCCCTCTCCCCCATGCCTCACCTTTGTTTCAATACATCGAGCTACAGAATCAGGCAGTTTCGACTGCAGCCGTCACTAAGAAACAATGACAAGTGAGATCATGTTCAGAGGGGTGAGATGACTCTAAACATGAAAACAGAAGACAAAACAGATGGAAAGTCTTTATGTTTGGGGTGTGTCTTCCGGGAATCGGGACACCCACGCAGGCTGAAAGCAATGCAGGATACTTTGTTCTACTTGAAGTCCTGAATTGTGTGCAGCAGCAATAGAAAACTACACGTGGACCTCCACCTTGACCTGGATTTCCCCATTTGGTTTCAAGGCCACTTATGACTTTAAGTTAATTCATTTCGGATGTTAGTGACCGATCAGTATTAACAGGATGATTATTTAGTATGCGGATGATAATACACTTCACTTTAGCTTTACTTAAGTTTCTATCATTTGTAAAAAGGAAAAGTCAGACTATTTTCAAGGTCACTTGTTTGGAGTAGCTGGATCACATGTCCTTTCTCAGTTAACAATTTTATTTCATCTTTTCAAGAACCGTTCGCACCTCAGCTGGGCAGTAGCCCCAAGGGCCCATCCCTCCCTGCAAAAAAAAGAAAAACGAGATGGTCAGACGGAACAGGCCAGGCCATATTGCTGTCATGAATTTTGAGTGCTAAAACATGCTATTCCGCTTTTTTTTCTGTCGTCGAGCATCCAGCCAATGATTTGTTTGTCAAACGCGCTTTGGCAAAAGGTTGTCTTGGATGACAGTTCAGTTAGTGTGCGCCTCACCTTGTAAACAACTTTCCCTGCCTGAAGAACATACAGCCTCTCAGGCAGAGCGCCGTACTTCATGGCAGTGACATTGCACATTTCATCCACGACCACAGGACAGAGTGGATCCTCTTTGAGCAGGATCTTTGCAGCAGCCAGCCTGTCCTCCAGGTTCTGGTGCTGGTTGATGTCATAGTTGTTACTGAAAGCCCAACCATCTGAAAGAGAGATCATTTCAAACTCAACAAAGTTGTTGGTTTTGACTGTAGACGTGGGTATGTTACAGCTAGAGACGTGTGTGTGTGTGTGTGGAAGAATCTTTGAGAAAAATATCACAGGAAAAGAATGTTGAGTTCAGGTTCACTGAGTTTACAGTTATATAATCCAACCCATTCATTCCACATACGTCATGCATGTGCTGCTGAATTCACATTACCAACCAGTTGAGTGAGCTTCTGCGATGTAGACCACCAGAAAGTCGGCCACGTCGCTGAAGTCCTTGACGAGTTGCTTGAACTCATCAAGTTTGAACATGAACGGGGGTCAGGTACAGCTTCCGAAGCTCAGCACCAGGGGTCTGTTATCTGTGCACAACACAACACTTTGTAAGAGAAGGCACACGGTGACATGGTTACACTGACATGCTCGGCGCGATCGCCTACCTTTTAAAAAGCTGCAAATGGTGGACTTCTGTCGGTCCATGGTGACCACAGGTGTGTCCGGCGCCTCCCCGCCGACAAAAGCATCCTGTCCCAGAGACAGCCACATGTGAGACGAGGCTGTTTTGATGAAGGAAAAACTTAAAAATGTCAGTCCCCAGTCTTCGAACTTGAACTTCGGATTCTGGGTCATCGTGGACTTTTCACCCATCTTGAGGATGTGTCTTTTGGCGAGACTCGGGGAGATGAAATTCAGGATGAAAAGAAAAACATTGATTCCAATCATGAAACAAAACATGGCCGCCGACGACACATACAGTAGAAGCTTTTGTAAAATCATCTTCGCAGCTCGAGGTCTTGTCCAACCTGTGATCAAGACGCGACTTCTCGTGGTTGTCTACACGTCGGTTCCCGCCCACTTCCGTTTGATAACAGTTGCCTTCACGGACTGATTGTTGGCTCGTATTTTAGGCTTCTCCCTTCCATATGACAAAGAAAAACTATGTCATTATTTTTTTTTAATCAATTAACTTCAATTTTAAGATAAGAATGCATCTTGTATTTAACAATCACGTATTTATTCATTTAATTAATTTCGAAAATATTCACAACGGCAGACTTTTAACCAGTGGTAAGAACATAAACACACAATTTAATTTTACCGAAAATTATTGTATTTGATTATTACTTATATAAACCAATTGCTAACACTATGTTTAAAAAGGAACACAGGTTTTGATAAAGTTTTTATAACTCATCCGCGCCGTTTACCTGATTTTCAAAATGGCGGAAACGGGAAGCAGCATCAGCCGGCGGATGATTTGGATGAAAGCTAGTGACATTTGTTAGGAGAAGAGAATTCCTTGTGGTGGTGTCGAAGCTGGTTAAACAGTCGGTATTATGCCGCCAGTAACTTACTGGCCAAATGGACTCGTCCTTCCAAAACTGTATGTATGAAGGTTCAGACCTACCTGAGAGGAACTTTTGTTACCTGTATGTAAACCCGTTTGTGATTTACATGTCAACCAGACCTGCTATGTTCCTAAAATATAAACCTTATAGTTACATTTTACAAGCTCAAGAAAGTACTTATTGTCGTGGACTTGCAAAATTGAGTCAGGGAAATGCAGCCAATCCATTCCTACTGGTCCATCTTCATCTTTTTTAGATGTGCTTTATCATCATCATCATCATCATCATCATCATCATCATCATCATCTTAAAGCACACATTTGTGCTATAAAAATATTATCTTTACACGCTGGCTGAACTACTACGAATATTGCACAAAATATGAAACCCATTCGTGAAGTATTTTTCTTCTTCTTAACACCAACTACTATTCTACTAAAATAAACACTGTACAACAATAAATGTAATTATAAATACTATTCAGTCACTATGGAAACAAGAGGATCGCCAGGTAAATAGTCTTATTCTTTTGCTTTCTGCATTTCCTGTCAGGGGTTGCCACCTTTACCAATCTTGAAAATCTTCCCTCGTCTCACCTGTCCTCTTCATATCCTTGTTGTCTTCCTCTCCTTCTTTTGCCTGGAATGTCACTTTTCAAACGTTCTTCGTCCGACATATATCTCCCCTCTGCATCTGTCAAAAGCACCTGACTCTGACCTTTCCTATCTCCACAGCTGTCCTTCTGACACACTCCTTTCTCGTCTTGTCCTTCCTAGTCACCCCCCAATGAAAGGCTGAGCATTCTTCCGCTCTTCTCACATAGAAACCAACCAAGTATGGTCCACTCTATTTTACCAATATAACTATCAATAACTTATTTCTTCCCGAGTATGAAACCAGCAACCAGAAACCATTTAATAGTGATGCCTATTTGTTAACCACTAGGGGGTGCTATAGAACTACATATTTTACACTCAAAAAATCAGTGAATTTGTATTTGGACTCGAATATGCTTTAGTTTTAAAGAATTTCTAGCGAGATGACTTCTTAGTATAGTGTCTCATTATTCACTTCAGATGTTGATAAAGTCCGTTATCATTAGGCATTATTTGATGAACTTATATAACGGATCTAAGTGAATAATAAGATAACCGAGGGACATTAGATTATATCAATATTAGATCCAGAACTGTCTGTGTGCATTTGGTGACTTTCTTTATGTTAACTCCGGGATGGAATGCGTGGAGAATGATGTTGTGTGATGTCATTCATGTATCCCATTATTATTTCCCAACTGTGCGCTTTATATCGCATCCATCATTTCCCAATAGTTTGGAAGGCGCGTATCCAGATATTTGGACAGAAATGATGACGACTTCAAGTCCGACGGGAACGTGGAGTGTTCGGGAACGTGTGCGTTGACGCACTTGTGCCACATGAATCATGGACACACGATACTCATCAATTTGACCCCCAAGTTCAGGATTTACAAACCCGTCCTCTATCACGAACCCGGACCGAACCTTCATTGGCGCTGTGGTCGTGCAGAGCTATCGGGTGTCAATCAGTTGTGCGTGGATGCTGAAGGGACCTTATCAATCTGCGATGACTGCGTGAGGTGAGTGAACACGCAGCTGCTGAACTCTTCTCGAGGTGAAGTGGGCTTTAAGGGAAACTTGTCTCCAGGTAATGCGCGCAGCTGGACTCTGCGTGGGAAGACATCGATGCAGAACTACTCCTCACCGATGTTCGGAATGGTCAGCCACTGTCAGACGCCCGCTTTCAGCGACTTCACCGCGGGGTTGTCGCTCTCCGTCTACGGTACCAGGACGGCGGCGGACATCTGCGCGAGGCGAGCCGGGAACGCCGGATTCGGATCCCAAATTTACCGAACTCCACATGAATCCCACATGAGCTGCGCCAGCCCGAAGCGTCTCAGCAGCCTGGAGGAGAAGTCGCACGTGTGCGCCAAGACGTCCTGCTTCTCGCTGCCTCCAGCATCAGGTAGGACCACAAACAACACCAACTTGGCACGCCGGGTTTTTTAAAATAAGATTTCGGCGCAACAGCAAACAACATCTGTGCCTGTGTTACCAAACAGTTTCAGTGTTTTTTGGAGATGCATGAAAGTGTTAATTTAAATCAGACTCCACATGGCGGAAGCATCCTTTGACGCATCTGCATTTGTGTTGCGGATCAGATTTGTTAATTACAGTCAGGTTTGACTCGGATCCCCGGCCAACTCATGAATGGCATCAGAAGTCACCATTTTAATACCAAACTGTCTCGTACTTCTGAGCGGAAAACATAGCAAGCGAATCAATTTGCTCCTGATTTAAGGCATCACACTTAAGAAAATTGTGCAGTAACATTTATAAACATTTGCAAATATATACTTTCACAGTAAAATGTTAAGAGTTTTTGCACATTAGTGTAGTAGCCGTGCAAGATATTTTACTGTATGAGAGATGGTTGGTGCTACAGAGAACTGACACCGCAAAGATACAATAACATCAAAATCACTACTCAGTTGAATGATCTACGTATTTGTTATCACTTATTTAGCAGATAACGTGCACTGCAAGAAACCTACTTTCCTGGTGAATTAACTATTCTACTCTACTTAACAGAAGTGGCAAAACTTAGTTATATTTTGTAGTAATATAAGTGATGGAAAAAGGTGATTCTCAACATTTATGAGAATAACCGGTGTTCTCGGCCCACTTTAATAAAAATCTGTTGATTTCATAACCTCCTACACCACTGTTTTCCATATTGCTTTTAACATTTATTCATTCATTCACCTCACTCCGGCCCGTCAGATGGACCTTTTACACCAGTAACATGGACGTCACGCCACTGCCATCTATTATTCTTGAACAATCTACCCACACTCATTTTTACTTCTCTGCTGCTGTGCTGTTGCTTGAAGTTAAAATTATTATTTTTATTTTATTTTTTTTTAGTTTTTTTTTTCCAAGTCCCACTGGCTAGTTACCGCTAAAAAGTGACAAGAAAGAAGCAAGAAGTATGTTAGATTCACTATTAAAAAAGTGTGAGTAATTCTCTTGTAATGTCATCCTGCTTTGAACCATAGGAGTCTGAGAAACATATACAGTGTTTTAACAATATCGAATGACTTGAAGTTAGTCTGTTCAAAAATACATTGGTTGTTTGTGAACAATTTATTATTTTGTTACTATTACATTACAATGTATCTCAGCCATGATAGCCTGTTTGCTAATATCATGCAAATGATAATGACTAATATAAGCACAAGCAACCAAACTTTACCCTTTGTGGGAAGCATAAGGGCAATCTAATCTAAAGTTGATGTTCACGTTGGCTTGGTACTGAAGGTTCTCCGAGTGGTATGAATCAAGCTTATTTATATATATTTGTTTGAAAATATATTTATTTGGAGGGAGAACAAGCAAAAAATATACTATGTCTTTTTCTGCTGTACCTGTACCATCAACGTCGCCCAGAGCACCACCTACAGTGAGTGAGCAGCAGTTGTTGGTGTCTTTTCTTATTTTACGATTAGCGTCAGTGAAACAGGCTTTTATACAAGTAATCATCCTCGCTGTGAGAAGAGCAGCAACGGAATTGATTATTGTGGGGTTTTTTTTCCTTGCTAAACACAAACCATATGTCCATTGAATGCGTCTCAGCATTTATGAGTTGTGCCCTGAGCCTCTCCATCTCCACAATCAGAATGAATTGTCTCATTGTCTTTTTGATGCGTTTGAACTCACTTCCCGAACATCGGTGGAGTGCACTTGGCCAATTAGAATTGAGGAACACATGTCTATTGTTTTATTCACTTATTGGGGTGAGGAGGATTTAAATATATTAATATCTTGTGGTTGAATGAAGAACTATTTTTTCACCCACTTTCCTGAAATAACTCAAATGAGATCAAAGGAATAGTCCATTGCCAATGGAATCTGTTTGAAACTCAAATGCATTTTCTTCTATGTAATTCCCAGACAGTTTTGTGAAGCAGAGGAAAAAAATGATCTCAGTACTCATCAGGCTTTTGTGTCATGCTTCATTTCATATTGATCAAATTACATACTCCTGTTTGGGGAATTTAAACTGCCTTGCAGACATTAGCCGAACTGCAGGAAATCACTGAGTTGTACACATCCTGATGGAAGTGGAGAGAAGTTGCCTTAGATGGAAGTTTCCTGACCTTATAAACTTACTCAGCGGTTGCAAAATATCAACAATTACTCAGCAATTAAACTGATTAAATATGGTGCACTCATCTAATCCTCACTGTGGGAATTTCTTTTAGGGAGGAAAGCGGATGTGTGCGTGTAATGTGAGACATTCGTGTTTGTCATTTTAATCACATCATGGTGGTGTGAGCACCCATTTGAGTATGCGTGAGTTAGAGAGATGGTTTGCAACACTTAAAATATTCATGAAATAGCTTATTTTTAATGGCATTATTTGTTGACAGTTAATTGTTCATCTTGTGACGCTGTGTGTCAAGGCTGTCTAAACAGTCAAAAATGTGTTTATGTTATAAAGATTTTCTAAACATTCCATTCAACAGACCCTCATTCAGTGCATATCTTTGCTTATGATCCATCTGATCGATACGCAAGTCATTTTTAAATTATGTCAGAGCTGCTGATGCGCTTTAGAAACATCTGGCACAGACTGCTGCTCTTCATGGAACAGCGACTGATCATGGTTACACTGTGCAATAATATTAGTGCCCACCGGCAAAGAAAATATTGAACTTGCAAAGAAAAACACTTGACCCCTCTTGAAAAAGAATACCATGTTTGAATGAAGTGTGTATCCTAGCATCATTCGATACCTCGCTGTAGTTTCTCCTGGCTGAGACTGGGCTGTGAAAGTCTATGATCTTTTTTTTAGAACATGTTTGACTTAGAGGAGTAAGTCCTTCTCTCTCTGAAAAAAAACATCTGTTGATTCAGCCTCGAAGTAGATGAGTAATGGACGTTTGGATTTGATCATCTGTGGGGACTTATAACCGATCCACAGATCATTCTGCCAACACACATAGCTTGTTTTCTCTATTTTTATAAGTCTCTGTACATCACCTAATCTGATCACAGATCACAGTGTTGTGCAGTGTATGCCCTATGCAGCTGTGAGATTGGTGACCAGACATACAGCCCCCCAACACACACACACACACACACACACACACACACACACACACACACACACACACACACACACACACACACACACACACACACACACACACACACACACACACACACACACACACACACACACACACACACACACACACACACAGTATGTTCCATCCTAAATATTTCTATCCTTGTGAAGACATTTTGAGGTTTCCCATTGTCATAATGTGTTCCCTAGCCTTTCACCTTCAACCAGACTATGGAAAAGAAATGGCTAACTTTAACCATGACCTATACTAAGCTTAAACCCTTTTATAATGACCTAGTTGATGTCTTCATGCCATGACCTGCCATGAAATGATGCTGCTGTCTGGTCTGGTATTTGCTTTTTTGTTTAACATGATTTTGCTTTTAACATTTCTGAATAGTTGTAGGGTGAAAGAGTTGATCTAAATTGTTGCATATATAATATAGTCTGATCAAACTAGAAACTTTTTTGAGAAGAAAAAGTAGAAGTGTAGATAGTATTATAAAGTTACTTTGTTTTGCTGAACATCTGCAGATGAACTGCTTCAACACAGTTTCATAAAATACAATGGGACATCTAGTAAACAACAAATCCCCCCAATTGATTCAGGAAACAACAAATTGAATCACTCTTGACTTTGGTTTCTTCTGAACTGCTTGTTAAGTCCAGATGACTTGCATCAAACCCCATTGGTATCTCAAGGTCTGCTCTCAGTTTTGACTCATGAAGCCACAGCCTGGTCTCTAATAACCGTCAGCTCTATACTCCAGATGACAAGGCCCCTGTTCTAAAATACATAAAAACAGAGAGAATAAAAGTGAAAAGTAGAAAGGCTGAAGGTCAGGAATCTCAGCTATGTTTGCCACATATCACAGGGCAGGTGTTTGAAACTCATTTGTTTTGACATATCTGGTTGTCCTTACGTAGTTAATAAACAATGCACTTTCATTAATATCCTGAATACTTGCAACTATGAAGTGTATTGGGTATCCATTTTTCCTTTCAGCTAAATCTTTGAGAAAGTTTGGACTTAAAAACCGAGTGATAGTCTCCAGGTCGTGACACATGTCTACATTGTTTACGAAGTGACTGAAATGTTTTGTAGGCTTCACAATACAAAAATTGAAGTTGTTTCTATTGGGACTGGAGTGAGCTCTATATGAATCTGTGACTCAATGTGATTGGGATGTGCTACTCAACCATTATTTAGATTTACATAATATATGAAATGTCGTGAGCAGAAATTGACACAATTTAGCGTGTGAGCTAGCTGACTTTGAATCATTATACTTTGTATCAGGTATTTCCACAATGGGTCAATTTTGCTGAGTGCATTTTAAGAAATGCACAGAGGCTAGCCAGTGCAGCAGAAATTCTCAACTTGTCTCATTCCTGACTGGAGTTGGTGGGGGGTCTTAAGCCCTCGCAGCCGCTGGGGCGAGAGGCGGAGGCCACCCTGAGCAGGTTGCTGGCTTGTTGCAGTGCTCATATAGACAGACAAACATTGAGTGTCCCTTTGCACAACAGCAGGATCTTCTGTAATCTCCAAGCTTTTTAGACTCCGATATTTTAAGGTGAAGTCATGTTTTATGGTGAAAGAATAGAAGAAATGACAAAGCAAAATGTCTCCTCAGTTTGACAGAGTTACTGGAAACTTCATAGACCTTCCAGACGCTTCTAAAAACGTGTCAAATCCTTTAAAAATGATTCCTTATATCTATTGGGGATACTTTTAGCCTGGTAACTAAGAACATTGAAATGTTGTGTAGTCATCAGCGAGACAACCCTGTTGGCATTTTCCTCTAAGTCATCAAGTAGTGCTATATAACATTCTTTCCCAAAGGTTTCTTAGGATTCCCATGAGCCAAAATGAGCCCCTGGGCCACGTCTGAAATGAGCTCATCTGTGAGTTATGGGCAAATGTGAGCGAGCTGCCTGAGAGAGGTGGTTTCTGGGTGCAATCTGCTCACTAAGTTCCATTGATTCACAAAGCCGAAGGCTGATGATGATGATTCCAAAGCGGTATTCCCGTAAAGTTCTTGTCTGGCTGTGCGGATGAGAAGGGAATGGCGGGTAACATAATAAAAGCCTGTTTGAGTCACAGGAGCCCGAGAGACGCAATCTTATTCATCTACAAGCTGAATCACCTTCAAACTTGGCTCAGTGTGGATGGAATGTGCCGCAGCAGAAAGAGAAGAGGTACGAGAGATCTTAGATATTTAAGGTTATTGAAGCTTAATTGTCACAAGAGATGGAACTTCAGTTTGGGAGAATACATTTTCTACATATGGAAATATTTTTCCTCAACTCATGTATGGTTCATTTGACTTAAAACTGATAGAAAGGAAGGAAACAGTTGGTTGTTGAGTCGACAGATCAAGCATGAATGAATGAGGTATACATGATCCATGTCTAATATCTATTTTGTGTGGAACATATTTGTGATTTTGTTGTTACCAGTTCTCCATGCTGAAAACAAAGGTGGAAAAAGTGAAGTTGGGAACTCCTAGCATTGCCGCCTAGAAATCTCAGTGCAACGGAGCAACACCGAGGCATTCCTTAGAAAACCACTGGACAGTCCATCTCTTCAGAGGTTCAGGGTCTGCCCTGTGTCCTCATTCTTGGTGACACCTAAAGAAGCTTCCCAGCAGGCGTTCTAGAACTGGATGAATGACCTACTTCAATTGGATGCTCTCAATGTGGAGAGGCAGTGGTTCTTCATCTTCTGAATGATGAAGCATCTCACATCTACTCGTCACTACCCAAAGCTTGTGACTTTTAGGGAGGAGGGTTGTATGATATGGCCATATGGTGCCATTCAATTTTAACTTTACAGACTTCAAAGCTCAGATTCAAATGGAAGTCCATTTGGCTTCATAACCAACACCTACACTTCCAGTCTGAGGTTCCAATTGATTTTTGTCAGTTTTAATGATTCATACTCCACACGGACAGTTTTGGGGAAACTTAAACTACATATATTTTAATTACAATTTTCTGTGGCCTGCTGGTAGTTGAACTACATTACATGCAACAGTATTTTGCACTGAATCAAGTAATTCTTGTACAATTGTTGCAATTAAACTACTCGCAAGCTTCAAATTACACTTTCCTCCAGTAGGACAAAATGCTTTTCTTATAGAAATGAAAAGACATACACTCGCAATTTGAGTTCTATATGTCTATGTTCATCAAATTTAATTTATTAACGTTTCCAATCAGTACACAACAGTCTCACGCTCCACTATGTTGTGAACTGAGCTCCCCAGCACACCTCCAGTAGTGGTCCTCCCAACTACGGGGGCCTCAGTATATGAAAATTTCACAACAACACCTACATCATATGAAATTTGTGCAAAAGATGGCACCACTTCCGCTACAGTGCTCATAAAGAGCAAGCAAGTTGCAGACAGAAATCCAGTCAAAACCCACAATGTACATGTTGCGAGATGCAGCTACAAACACCTTCTACGTGTCTGCATCTACACATGTATTTGTTTTAGTTATTGCTTATATGTTATATATACATGTTGATTTATTTAATGCTGAGTTCCACAGGAATAAAATTACTTGCTAAACCAACTTTTTTTAAAACTGTAATTTGTTGAAAGTATTGCCATTCTATTTGTATTGGCAAGCTACTTTTACAGAAGAAGCTTCCCCAGCGCTGCACACAGAAGTGTTTTGCTCTGACAAATTCTCATAGTGTCCATTATTAATTTCCTCCATTTGCTTACTCAAGTAAATAATGTGTACACACATAGTTCTTATGGACTGATTTACTGGAGAGGAAGATTTCATTGATGTATCATTTTGAATCCAAAGAAAACCTGTAACATTGTACTTTTGAGGATACAACTGTCACCAGTTATGGTCAGAACATGCATATTTTTCCCATCAGAATTAAGATGAAGATCATAATTGGTGGATTGACTATTTTCTCTGAGACACCTGCCTGAATATGAGACTGGACTAACCGTAACTGGGTCACACCCCACATCAGTCAGAGCAGAATCTCTCTAGGAAGTTAAAAAGAAATCAGAGTCCAAGTTAACCAGTAAAACATGCGTCTGTAGCTGCATTGTCCCTTTTCTATTGTTTATGGCCAGCGGTTCTCATTCTTGTGTAGCCATCATGGTCGCACTAGGGCATATTACTGAAGCCAGAGGAGTTTGTAGTTTCATGAGCTCAAGCCTTCTGCCAATGTGTTCACAAAGCAAAAATAAAATCTGGCTGAGTAAGTCTACAAACATCTCTGGAATACTGGAAGAAATGTGCTCTGGGTCTAAGTTTAATCAAGCAAAAGCAGAATAGTTGGCGTCAATAGTGCATCATAAAAATGTATTTTTGCCTTGAGAGGTGCATAAAAAGTCAAATGCTATACTCAGTTTGGTGGTGTTAACTTCAACAGATTTGCTTTTATCCTTCCAGCAGTTTGTTGGGGAGATAAATGGACTCCATGTTGTCCATGTTTCCACAGATGACCTCATGTCTTGGGAGACTGTATTACTCACAGGTTTTCAGACAGCAGTGACTCATATTCATCTGTCTTTGTGCTCCTTATAGGTGTATGTCCTGGTTGTGCCACTTGCTGTGTCTGATTGACCCTCAAGCTCACAACAATAGTCCGGAATCAAAACAATCTGAGCCAATCCATGACCTTTCTAGCCTCTGATGTACTCTGTCAGTACAGACAGAATGTTTACTTAACAGCAGAACTAGTACTGGACATGTCAAATCAAATATGAAACCCATTACTATACTTTTTTGCACACTTGTCTTTGTGGGTTACAATAGCAACATGCTTTGGAGATTTGATGTATTTTTGACCAACCACATGTATTTACCAAACCATACCATATTTACTGTACAACTGTAAAATCAGGATAAAGCCGACATTAAAAACAATAAATATATAAAATTAAAACAGGGCAGATACACAAAAAATTGCTAAAAAAGATCAGCTGTGCGGTATTTAAGGTTATTGTGAGCCACTTAAAATGATTCAGTGGGGCACATTTGCCCCACAGGCCTTGAATTTGACACAACTGTACTAGGGATATTAATTTCCAATGTCTATCTGCATGCAGTATCACAGACCTAAGCTTGAAAAACCTTTGTTTTTTGTCAGTTACTGAGTTCACATTTAATGTTTCCTACAGATAGAAAGACAGTCAGATACAGGTAACATACAGAGAAGACAATAGTGGCTGGGAGCCTGAGGACAGGTCAACAGTTAAAGTTGTTAAAAACTTCAATTTTATGTTGTTGCAACTTGTTTAACAAGTGTCTGCAATGGCCCATTTTACAAGACTGTTCATGTTGGAGACTAATCAGCAAGCCAATCAAACTTTGGCTTCACCGAGTGGTCAAAAACAAATGGGCAAGAAAATGATGGGAGCCAAGTCTGTTTTTAATGCTTTCATTACAGAGTGGGAGCGCACAGCCAAAAGCCCGAGTTTTATCCTTGTTCTCTCCCCGTCTGTGCCAGGAAGCTGCCATGGGGCAGTGCCCAGTCAGCCCACTTCACCATTGGCTGCTGCTGCCCCTGGGGGCCATGAAAAAAGATTATAAAGTCTAATCGTGGTGTTTATGTAGTTTAAAAAAAAAAAAAAGAAAGAAAAACCTCTGGAAGAATTACAAGTGTACAGCGAAATGTTGTCTCACGGCTTTATTAACCTGCTTACTAACACGTTTTTCTTCAAGAAAATATGCTTCACCCTTTTCAGGCGATGTTGTAAATAATGTTGCTGATTTATATCCACATGCGCATGGCAAAGGTCGTGGCAGCCTTCGCCACATTTGTTATTCGTCTAATGATCTAGTCTAAATTACTAAGGCTTTAATATCTTGTAATTTATGCAGCACATTTATTTGACTTTCCAAGCAGACAGTGATATCATGAACTTTTTCTAGTTGGAGTGTCGTAAATCGTGTAGTGACACGGTGCAGGATATGAGGAAGTAGAGGATTGTAACTGTGAGTTGCCTGCTTCACTTAAGTGCTTGTATGTCCAGGTTGCAGAGAACCGGGCGCTTGGCCAGACCCAGACTCTGGATGTTAATAAAGTTTTGCGAATCTCTGCCAGCACTGTGATCTGTAACGCTTAGGGTTATTTGTGCAGACTTTTTACAGACAATTATGTTTGAGAGAAAAGGTTGTTTTGAGCGGGTTAATATCAAAGCATGCAGATGATGCAGCAGATAAAAAGATGCAATTTCCCAGGGGTTTGGTGGAGTTCTCGTGGGACCATTCCCTTCATTAGTTGCTTCTGTTGACCTACAAACAGGCTGTGATGTTGACTTGTAAAAATCCCACATTTGACCTTAATACAGCGACTTTGAATGAATATTTAGTTCAACCCTACATCAAGCATACATACGACAACAACTCTTTTATCATCAACTTGACCTGAGGGCTCAAACTGGAGCAGAGAGAAGAACAGTTCTTAGAATTTATGCCTTTTCCCAGAGAGGTTTAGGTGACTCTTGTAGCAGTCCATTTTCATTTCCAGAGTCCTGTAAGTAATCTAATATGTACATTGATGGATACAATGATCGTACAGATGCTGATCACTTTAACATGTAAGTGAATCATCAATCCTTTTGACCGTGTTGCTACACTTCCTTGACCAGAAGGTTTCTGAATATGGAATTCTCAGTAAATCATGGTCCTTATTGCTTGTTTCATTTGGTAATGCCGCAGTGGGCATCCAGTCTCCTTTTGGGTTTTGGTAGATCGTCACACAACCCTCTTTGAACTCCACCCTCAGTCTTCAATTTCAGGAACTTCCTTCTCATTGACACTTGCGTCTTCCTGTTGTTGCAAACCTTATGTTGCTAATTGTGGTCGAATGTTGAATGAATCCTGGTCTGATTGTCTCTGGCCAGTCATGCTGTCTTGAGAACCTTGAATTTCATCACTTTCTGCTGGAATTTCACGTGTATGGTGCGCGGTCTGGCACCAAAGTCGATCACAAAATCCTCATTGCACCGCACGCTGTTCCTGATGTGTCCCATGACACCTGATTCGGTCCTCTGTGAAGATCCTGAGATCATCAGCTTCCATGTCTTCTGACACTGTGTATATCGTCATGTCCTTGACTCTCACTTTGGCTTCCAAGTGAATAATTCCCTCCTCATAACCGACCGTTGAGGCTGTGACTTTATCAACAAGCTCACTCAGTGTTCTCACTCTTTAGATCTTTCTGTTTTATCTTATGTTTTATTGCCTTTCAATGTTGCTTTTTTGCACCTTGAGATATACGTCCTGACATGGAACCTTTCCTTTACTGTAATCATCTTTTGTGTTTGATTTATTAATTGATTTCACTATCATACTTGATCTTTTAGCACTGCATAAAATATCATTTATTGCAAAACTGATTCAACAACATGCATTTTATTCTCATCTACAGTAATATGCATGACACCTCATTGGAAAAAAATTAATTTGATGCACTTTTTTTTTTGGATTGCAAAATATTTCTAAAAACATTAAATTCTTCTAGATCGATGTGCCCTCTGTCATGATCGTTGCTGGGGTTATGTTTAAGATCCCTTTGTCTCTGTCAGCATTTTTGAGAAATGGGTCTTAATGACCTTAACAGACAGTTGAAGAGCCACTCTGATATGCCGTCCGGTGCCAAGAGATGCAAGCTTAATTTATCCCTCTCAAAGTCCAGAGCAATTCTTACATACGATCACCAGGCTTACCCAGAAGTTTGGGCTGGAAACAGTAGAAACATCTGTTATCTCCTGGCCTTTATGATGCTAGTCTGCTTTACATTATCTCTAGCTACTTGCTTTAAAAGGAAGACTGGAGCAGTTTAATCCAGTTGGCAGTCGTCCTCCATAATCCTAAATGAGGAAATAACTCTACTGTGAGCAGCTTTGTTGAGAACAATCCCCTCTGTTCTCCTTTGATTTATAGTTACTGAGATTAATTGTTGAAACCTGTTTTTTGTGTGTGTATAAACGCTATATGTGCTCCACAGTAAATGTGTTGTTAAATGGACCCATATTAGACTGAGCCGAACGCACTCTTCATTAACATGCCTAGCATTCCCTTTAAAGCCCAGAAGTCAGCTTCTATAACCTAGTGCTTAACACAAACATCATGTCGGACTTGAAAATCTCTTATTACTATTTTTAGCAAGCTGTGTACAATAATAGGTTAATGCTAAAGTTAGGCACAACTGCTCTGAAATCAGAATCTAAGGTTAACCTGCAATAGTTCAGGATTTTTAAATTATGCCACTACAGTATGTTCCGTTCATCTCTGAATGCAAACTAGATTCAAAATGACAAATACTATTCCAGGGGTTTCTCTGAAGACTCAACTTGAACCCCAAAACATGTAGAGCAGCAGAGGCATTTCTGTTACGGCCTCACCGTCTGAATACTAATAAATGATGAATGATTAGGAGTTTAGCTTAGCATTTGCACAGAGTTTTGTTCGCTCGGTTACCTTCCTTCAAAGGTTAAAAGTTATGAAATATATTTAAACGTTTGTGCCAAGTAGTAGGTGTAACAGTCTGCATACACATGCTTGGACCTCACTGTTTCAGCGCAGGACCTCGGTCTGAGCACACAAAACAGACCACAAGCAGCAGGAGAGCCATAACAGGTCAACAACTGGAGTTGAAAGATCCCTGGTGATGAGTCTTGTGAGTCGAGACTTCAATGCATATAGCTTGTAATCCAATTGGTAATATTGTGCAGCATGTACCAAGGCATGGTCTGATGATGTAGCTGTTGAAGCCTCATCGCCGGCTGTACCACGTGACTGGTTCAGGAACAGGATCATATTCCTATCCAGATACTGTAGGTATTAGGGGTGGGATTCGATTTAAAAAAAATCTAATTAATTAGAGAATTTGTGCTTAATTAATCTCTATTAATTGCAGTTTAATCGTATAAGAATATTTGCCACAAGAAGCCACATTTCAATTTAAATGAATTTGGTATATTAGTGAAATGCTTTTGTTTGCTTTTGTTCAGGGATTCCTCCATGTTTGTTGTTGATGTTATCATCCTACCTGCGATGTGTCTTGTGCGTCAGTGTGATCAGTGGACCAGGAACTCCTGCACTTACAAAGGTTCTGTATTGTCTGGAGAGCAAACTGATGACGGAAATTCTGAATGTTCATAAAAAAAAAAAAACAATAAAAAGTGTCATTACTGTCCCTTTCTGTACCGAAAAGGTACCAGACCAAAGTTTTAAAACAGAAAACAGAACCAAACTGAAATTTTGGTGCTCCATTACACCCCGACTGAGACAACAATTGCCTTTTCTGTTTCTACACAGGTTTTGTAGACGTGCTGGGTGATCTGCTCTGATGACAACTTGTTGAAGCTGACAGTATGTTAATGAAGTGGCGTCACATACTGGTAGTGTCGAGTACAACTTTAATTTCCCCAACAAACTATTTCATGAACACACCGTAGATCTTCAATGTGACAAACTGGGAAGCAAAAGCGCTGGAAGTACTGGCTCACACACACACACAACTGACTTACAATTTATGAAAACGGTCAACATGATAGTATCTTTGCTCAATAATTTAACAAAAAAGAACTGTTATATTTTTTGTTGTTATTCTTGCCAAGACTCCACCATCATCCTCACATTAACGCTTCATCTTTTACTTTTCACATATCTGTTTGCTTAAAAAATGACCAGTGCGCATGTTTAGTATTTCAATTTTGTGTGAGAAATGGAGCTGATGATTTCCAGATCCCAGAGTGGATTCGGGCTTTCTTAGTTGTAATTCACAGCCAGTTCTCTTGGACAGTGTTAACATTATAGAAGAAGCCAAAACCTGTCAAATGGAGCTTTACCCCTGTTAAAAATATGCTTATATTCTCGCTCACACATCAGACGCAAAATTATATTCAGACCTAATAAATTTCATCTCCACAGGAAATGTCTTATATCAGTTTCGGGCTAAATAACTCAGATGAGAAACTGGACTCATCCCCAGTATGTTGTCACTGACACTGAGTCACAGATTTAAAAGATAGGAAGGGCGATACAATGACAAAGAGGAGTATTTGTCTCTCTCTGTTTATCTAGCCTTCAACCTTGTAAAGTCATCATGTGGAGATTCGAAAAAAAAAATGAAAAGATATGATAAAAGATATGAATAAGCCAAATGAGGCATTACTTTGGTCACATCATCATGATCGAATTGGCACAGGTTTCCGACCTTAAACAAATTAGACAGCGTCGGAGCCATGACAGCCAGGTGCTGAGCAGTTGGCAGCCCTCGCTGAAGCTTCAGCCAATTGGAAAATGCTTAAGAGAATTTATCTGCACCCTACTCCCTTGACAAATTATTTTATTGTTCCCCTACAGTTGGTTCTCATTTAATCTTTTGGCTAATGATGGACCGCAAGTCCATGTAGACTATTGTTATTCCTTTTTGCAGCATGGATACTCTAACTGGAAGTGCTCACATATGACAGCACTTTGTTCTCAGGGAACTGAAATGGACTAAAACATGACACCAAAGTTATATAAATTTACGCAGTTGGCTCGGAGAGTACGAAGCTACGAGCTGGTCAATCTGGATACGCTTACGATCTTTTATGCGCCGCTGCTTTCATAATTGCCTCAGTGGCATGACCTTAGAGCCTGTCATCCGTGGTAATGTGTGTTGATGAAGTTCTCCCTCTTCCAGACACATCTAATCGCATTATTCAGTGTGTCTCATCGAGCTAAACTTGCAGCAAGGCACTCTGAGATGGACGGGAAGGGTGTGTGTATGTTGGATGCAGATGCAGGGAGAGATAGGGCGAAGCTGGCCTTGCGTCCCTGCCCTGCACTCTACCTGACCTGAGCTCAGTACATCAGGACTTGGCCGCTAATCTTTTACAAATGCCGTGAGTCTCCATGACCGGGCCCTTGCTGAGATGGCTTAGTCAAAACAGCCGCAGTGCCCCCGAACGCAGCCTCGGCCTCAAGTTTAATTCAAACGCTGATTAACTAACAAATACCTGCTGCTTGCTCCACAATATTACACAGGCCGGTGCATTCAGCCGGGCTCCATGGACCTTGACAGTGTGTTTGCTGTTCTGTGGACAGACAGGCCTTCTGTGTTATGGGCATTCAGGTTTTGTTGGTAAGATGATACAGGGCTTGTTAAGCTTGTGCAAGAAAAGGAAAACGGCGGCGGTTCAGGGGAATCATGCTGTTAAATCTCAAACCATATCTATCATAGCAACTGCCCTGTGTCGAAGAAAAACTCGCTACCTTGTGAGATAAATGTAAGCAATTAAAATAAATTGACAACCGTAAACAAGATCACTGTGATTTTGACTATATGGTTTGAATTTTGGGGAAAGAAGACATATGTTTTTGTTTAACGTGTTCAACTTAAAAAGCAGAATAAATGTGTTTTTTTTTTCCCCTCAGAAAAACACTTAGCAGCAATGATAGATCGCCTTTGCGTCTGTTTTAGATTTCATTAGCTTCCTGTTCACCAACACCCCGATCTGCTCTGTTTTTTCGCTACACTTTTGGTGCGTTTGACCACATTTGACGAAGTATCAACTCGCCTGATGGTCCTCCTTGTGACGACCACATTGTTTTCACAGACAGCACGCATTTTAGGATCAGCTTTGGATTTATAACAGTTGGCCAGCTGTCATGACGATGATGCCATTTCTTATGTAGACCAATAATTCCCATGCTCTGAGATAGTCCCAAAGTCAACCAACTCCTTTACATATGTATCCACCCAAGCCCACAAAGTTTGGCTGAGAACACAAATCGCTATTTCTATTGTTACTCTGACTTCAGACTGGCCACTTTTGCAACTGTAATATATTACTGTACATACATGCAACAACCAAACCACTCAGTGGGCCCAGTCCATCAGCTCATTTTAACTTTTCCCAACATTCATTTTAGCTTTGTAGTTTGGCAACTTTTTTAGCTTTTGAAATATCATTCATAGCAATGAACTCACTTGCACTGCTCACAATAGGTCCTAACAAGAACGCTGGAGCTCCTTTTGCACCACAGAGTGACAAATTCTCACATAGTTTGTGGATCCGGATGGTAATTTGGATCACCACTAAAACAGTCAACATCCCTGAAAAGTCACTGAAATGATTATTAAAGTTCTTTTGCAGACACATAGATTCTTCTTTTCATTACTGCTGCAACAATAGAATTAGCTGATGATGTATCTGGTTATATGAAGCCGAGACACACTCTTTCTGAGGCCTGGAAAAGGTTTTATAAAACATTTAACATTTCAGCCCTTAATAGCAGAAGCCAGCAAAAGTCAACAGGACTTGTCAGCCACGACCTTGATAGCTTCAGCAGTAAATACACAGTAAATGTGGAGTTCACCGCAGTGCCCACTTTTATGGGGCCAGACCTGTCATTTGACACGAAAACACGGCCAATCTCGGCCACTGTAAAGATGCCAGTCTTCTGCAAGCCTCAAGAGCTCTGAGCCTTGAAGGAGCCTGGTGAGAGAGGCGGCGTTTCCTTGTATGTACACTGCACATTGCCAAAGTACACTCATTTTACAGCACAAAAAGACTTGCACTGAGAACCTGCATGCTTATGTTGGGGATGATGTAAATTGGCCAAGTTTTTTATGTTTCACATCAAATTGCTCCTTCATGATGGTTTCACATCAGCTTTTTTTCAATTTGGGAAGCAAACATTTGCATTTAAAAGTTCCTCAAATAAAAATAAATGAAAGGCTTTTTGGGGTTTGGAGACTGTGATGGAAAGCAGGTCAAGAGCGTTCTGAAGACCGCCCGCCACTTTGTTCAGCCGCGGTGATAAAGAGAGCGAGTCTAAATCACATTCAATAGAATTCAAATGAATATTTCATTATATCAACATCCATAAAAAAGTCTTTTACAGACACCTCTGTTAATAAATATTTTCACTCATATTTTACTGCAGTTCACCAACTATGCATTAAGCATAAACCTAGCCTTTCGCTAGTGTCGCTAATTGCTCATTTCAAAGATGGCAGCGTTTCTGTCCAAGTGCAGCAAATCGACCGTTACAACCATCCTTGGATTTATTTTTAATTACTCATGAAAAGTGTGTTTTCAGTTATTTTGATTCAAGCAGTCTCATAAAAACAATGACTTGGTTCTGGAGCTGCAGCTAATCTGTTTTGATTCCACTCATTTAAATAGGACGAATTGCTCCAGTTTGCAAACAATGATGTTAAACTGTTTTCATAAGGTGAGGTCTAGCTATATGCAGATTTTTTTCGACATTATTTCCTTTTACTTTTCCACATTCTGACATTTGTAATTGACTATCTATGACCTCATGTTTCATGTTATTTAATGATTTTTTCTGCCCATATAATGCTAAACATCATATTTGTACAACAGCATTTTCGACCAAAGAGCGGAATGAGGATATTTGTATGGCGACTTAATGTAGTTTATATAGTGAAGCTTGTTCAATCTATACCAAATAGGTTGATCTGTTGATCAAAAATAAATAAATGAAAATGGTAATTTGAGTGTATGCTGCTGTTATTGACTTTCATTCAACACATTTAATTTTCCAGTTATTACTATAAATATATTCACTGAGTTATTGCAAAGACTGCAACGTAGCATTAACATTCCAATAACCTTTACTTAAAAAACACAATTGGCTTTAGCATTGGTTGTCGTGACTTCTTTTTATGCCAAGCACTCTCTCTTTCTATCAGGTACATAGCACTGTATTTATATTAAACTGTGTGAATTCACTTTTATTAAGCGATCATGGAGGATAAGCAGGAAATCTGGCTTATTGGCTTTCCGCACACTGTGAGCAACTCTGTGCCAGCGTTGCCAGATACATTCCAAAAAAATGTGCACGTCGTGGTCTGCTCTCGTATGACAAGTTCCTGTTTGAATTATGATAATATCCAGAGCAAAACCATGTCTAGCGCTGACTGATTCACATGGTGAGGAGAACCAGCATGAGCAGAATTCAATAAAAAGGAATCTTATTGCAGCCATTAAAATATGGACATGAAAACACAAGAGCCCTTTAATTCCGAAATATCTCAAATACTGAGGCAGTGAGAATATAGTTGCACATAAAGCTCTTTGATGGTGGCCCTGTCTGTTTCAGAACATGGGACTGCTGTCTGTGTAAATACCTTTATATTGACCTCCCACCACTCCAGATAGAATGTGTTTCCATAGGTGTCTTTTGATTCTATTCTGGATTTTTACTGGCCCCACTGTGCCATAGTCCGCAGAACTGCAGGAGCTCAGGGGTCCTGCATCAGTACCAACAGTGCGTTCTTGAGGTTATAAAAGAATACGATAGTTAGTCCGTGAAACAGCCCCCTCCTCACCCTTTAACATCGTGCCGTGAAGTGGAATATAATGTTTATTTCATCTTGGGTTACCGAGAGTTCATGTTCCTGTCTTTATTCAGGTTAGTGGGTGGGATAGGGGTGAGCAGGGGGTGAACCACAACCTAAGCCTTTGGTGAATGAAGAGTCCCCACACAATGAAAGAATGATATTGCTGACTTCCCAAGGTATGTGTGGTTTGAAACTAGACACAGGTTTCCTCTGTGAAAAAAGAACTATTATTTATTCTGCATGTGTATCCTGACAGGTTGGTTATCAGTCCTATTTGTGGACACCTGGAATTTCTGTCTCCCAAATCATTGGGTGAATTCATTTAAATCCTTGTCACCAACAAACAGTTCATTGTGTGCCGCATTTCTGCTGTTTTTCTGCGACAGTTATCCCAAGTGGATAAAGTTCCACTCTGTATTCGAGTCTCTGGGATGTGTCTGATTCATGAGTTCAATCATTTCCTGTCTAGACTTATGTTATCTCAGTTTGCAGATTCACATAGAGGATACACAACGTCACTGCAGAGATATTCATTTCTACAGAGGTGTACTTTGCCTCTCCATGATAGTCTTTGCAATTGTATTGTAAATTGCAAAGACTATGCATTGTAAGATGCAATGAGAAGTAAAATCATCAGTCCCTCTGGGATTTCACAGACATTTTTTTGCCTGATTTTCTGCAGTTCCAGTGAAAAAAAAATTCAGTGAAAGGGACAAGAAATAACGACAGGAAAAACTCCCAGCAAAAAGGCAAAAAAAGCTTCATGCTGCAATGATTTCAATGGAATATTATTATTATATATATTATTGGCAAAAAGCATTGTCAAGTGCAAAGACCACCTCCCACCCCAAAACAAATGCATGCCAGTTGTTTCTGCGCGGACAGCATGTAGTGAGTGCTTGTTGTTTTGTTACGGAGCTCCTCACAAGGGTGGAGTCAGTTTTTCAGCGGCTCAGTAATACAGCGAATAAAAACTCTAACTGGTCATATGTTACACAGGGTCAGGATGTAGAGTGTTAGAGAGAGAGATGGATTATGCCATCAGCCATGTTTGTTTACGTCTGACCTTTATAAAGTATGGGTGACAACGCGCAGCACTAGTGCGTTCCACTTTTTAGTTCCATCTACTAAACATTTTAAAAAATCAGAATTTGGACATTAAAGGATCAATTCTGTATTGTACGTGTCCGAATCGTGGACCTTGGTGGTCATATTTGTTGGCAAATGTGAGCATTTGGTGTCACACATGACTACTCTCGACAAGGTGGTTGTGATTATGTTGCCACACATGCTTCGTAGAGGGGTGTACGAAAGGAGACTAAAGTCATTGGTGGAATTTATGGGAAAGTCCAAATGCCTCGCAGAACTCAGAGATTGGTTGAAATTGCGTAAATAGTTGCGATGTCAGCATTGCAGTTTCCTGGAGGGACATACATTTTAGTTTTCCCTGCTAGTTCAACTGTTCTCCAATGTGCATTCACAAAGCATGAATTCCAGTTTACTGTTGGTATTAAACTTCCTTGCATTTGGAGGTGTCGAGGGTCCCCATGCCTTTGTGTGGTTTTAAATGTTACTTTTAACACCTGAATCTAATCCTTAACTATCTTGCTAATTCATTTGCTCGTTTTCACAGTGTTTGTTAACATTGACAAACGCCAGTGTTCAGTGATTTTAGCAAGAATCTGGAGTCATTTTCGGGGTTAACTTATAGGAAATGACCTGGTCGTGTAAAGACGTTCAACTTTCACACCCTTAACGCTTATTAAAAGGGCGTGGTGCTTTAACGCCTGTCAGTTCTTAGAGTTCTGAGCGGCTGCATCACCCTGCCAGTGTTCATTTCCACCTCCTCACATAGAGCCACCTCTTGTTTGGCTTTGTAGCAGCTCCTGATGCCATGCCAAGAACCAGTCGAGTTTTGGACTGATGCTGTTCACCAGACTTGTAAAGGTGTCTGTCACCGGGCCAGACTTTCCCATTACTGTGGCGTTTAGCAGGCAAGCGCATCATTCCTTGTCATTCTGCTAATCTATCAAGTATGAAGCAAAGGTTTGTTCGTCATTTGGCGTTTACAGTACAGTCATGTGGCTTTTCTGTCCAATTATAGACTGCGGTTTGGCCCGTGGTCCGCGATGAAACTTGATTGTCTGGGATTACAGTTGACGGTTTGCAGATTTGTGGGCATTTTCTTGTTATGATAGATATTGTCAGAGCAGACTTGTGGTAGAGAATGGCTTTATAGTGGTTTGATGACTTTGCACATTTCTCTTAGAGGAACAAATATTATAAAAGAATTTGACTTCTTGTTGTTTTTCTTTTTTTATCAATCATTGCAGTGGTGTTTTTGCTGCCTTTCTCAGAAGCTGGATTGCTAGTACTACGAACTTGTCCTTCAATTTCCTGGTGATGAAGACTTTTGAACGTTGAGCTCTTTTTATTACTTCTGCCAAGAAGCTTGTATTTTTTTTGTAGTCTGCTTGTAACTCTGCCATGAAAACAATTGGGGTGATTTCTTCAGAATGTAGCAATGAATCCAGATTTTAAACCCATTAAAATGTTCAAATGAGATAAGCATGTTCCATGTGAGAAAGTTATTCAGTCGTATGATGCCAAAACTCATGGTGCTTTATGGCGCTTGGCTACCTTTTAAAGACGCTTTTCCCTGGTTGCATCAGAGTCAGTCGTCCTCAGTTGAGCATGTTCATATTGGAAATGAAACCTATTAACTACACACAGACGGATAGACAAATGTCTATACACAACTCGACAAAACACTGACTCAATTAAAAGAGCTGATCATTCCCGTAAGAACCATTATGAATGAACAAACAGGATTATACGTCACGTTCACCTGCTGCAGTGTATTGATGGCAATGTTAAGTTGATTATTTCAGTTGGGCAACAGACATACTGATATTGATCAGTTCAGTTTTGAATGGGCCTCTAAATTATTGTCAACTATAGCAGTTCCTCAGTGGTCTTTATTTCCTATTGTAATGGATGCAAACTTTTGCACATCATTGTTAAACAGCACTTGTTTCTTTAGTTGCTCTAGAAATGAACCAATAATTATTTAAAGATCAGTCACACCAATTTTGGATTGTGGTTTTCTTTCACCTGTTCAATTCAAGAGTGTATGAGGAAATGTTGAGTTAAGTCCTTTAATAAACTGAAGCATTATAATGAAAAGCACTCGAAATAACATCCAGTACAGATACACCCCCTGCGTCTCAATTATTATCAGTAAAACAGCACTGGCTTGTTCAATAAGGGGCCGCTCTATTGACAAGGTGCTACCACAAGGTGGTGACATGCACAAGTCTTGTGTTTTAATTGCGTTAATAAGATGATGAAAACTGTGGACGTACTGCTCTGACGTGATCTAGCAAACACGTTTTTCAGATTTGGATTCATATTCATTCAAATTAAAACCTTTTGGGTTGCAGTATCACAGTCTTGTGAGCTTTGTGCTGATGTGCTGTTGCATCATCTTAAGCAGAAATAAATGTATCTCTCACAAGTGAGATGATATGTAGAATTATGCATTTTACATATTTGAAATGCATTTCTTCCTTCACGTCTCTAATGTATTTTCCCCGAACAGTGATGAAAGTGGTAGCTGTTCTTCAATCCAATGCAAGATGGAGTTTTTTGTTTTTTTTTCCTAAACTTGATAGTCAATATTCTTTACTGTTGCAGTCAGAATGGGCAATAACAAATCACCTCAAATGTCATTATTAAGCCCCCAAATCTTGCTTTTTTTCATTTTAGCTTCTTTTAAAATTCTGGATTTTCGGAGGAAAGTTTCTTTTTGTTTGGAATTAAACATTGTATTTCGTCCTAAATAGTTTGTTTCTAGATTGTCATTAAAAATCAAGGGAACTTCTCAGCTTTACATCAAAATTTATTGTTTGAAATGATAGTAGTAGTTGCTCATTTCAGTCTAATTCAGTAAGATGTAATACTTTACAGGGACATTAGAAGAAGAGGGAAAAAGTTCAAATCACGATATTATTTAAGTAAGTGAGCAGCATGATGTTATCTGTGGTGCATTTGTTTGGAAAAGGACTCTTCATGGATGTTTTGTTTCCAGGACAATTTCTAACTGAATTGAGTGTTCCATTTGTTGCATCTGACTCTCTGTTGACAACATGCCACTTTAAAGTCCAGGACATTGGGAACTCTGAAAATAAGTGAGCTAAATTGAATTTGTAATGAAATTACACAATGATTAATGAAAATCACTAACTCAATATTGTATGAGCTGAATCACTTAGTTGCATGAGGCTTGTTCAGCTAGGAGGTAACCATGGGGCAGACAGAGGCTCACGTGAGGAGCATCTTCTGCACTGTAGATTTGGATCATCTTCAGTCAAAATGGTCACCTACTTATACAGTGCTCTTCATGGCCAAGAGATTTTAGTGTTTTAAAATGTGCTGACAAAAGCAATACATTTTTATTAATAGACCCAGACTTTCAACAGGTTTTGTCAGAAAATAAAATTTGTTTTTGTGACAATGATCATTGCACCCAGAGGTGTGGCATTGTGAGGTAGCTCAAGTATTGTGCTACAGTGCCGTTTCCAAGTGACTCTTACAGCCACAAAATCACCCTCCGAAAAAGTTCTCATGTCTACTGGTCACAATAATCCTGCAAAGGGCCTGACATTTCGACGCTCTCAGTAATTTAATATAGATATTTTCCTCCTTCTTTGTCCTGCACCTGCTTTAAGAGAGGCTTTCTATCTAGACGTTGTTATTTTTCATTTACTTGTGCCCTCAGGATTTTCAATCTCACATCCATTACTAAGCAAACAAATAAGTTCCGGGCCTATGCTGCAGACACAAATATAGACATGAGTTATGAGATTCATGGAAGCCGGGAAAGGCTTTGGACCCTAATACACAACATCTGCACCGGACAAGTCGCACAATCCCTCTACAACGTCCCGAAGCCTTCTGTGACAGGGCTTTTATGTGTCGGGTCTCTTGTTGACAGAGGGAAAGGGGTCGGGGTGTTGTGGCAGGTGGGGTAGACAGAAATAAAACTACTTATTATTATTAACTGTTTAAGTGCTGAATGTTATGATTTATGGAGCAAAAGTGGGGCCAGTTGAGGTGTCACATTAGATTTCCAGAGGCATCCGTCTTGTGGTTTTGGCAGCTTGTTGTACCCGGGGTTCAGATGTTTGCATCACACGCTCCCACTCTTACAACCTCCTCCACTTTAAGCACAGAACACCTCTGATCGCTTTCCTTTCCTCTCCTCTCCTAAAACCATCTATCCATCTTCACATCTGCTTTTCATTGAGGCCTGCATGTCTCTGAAGACTTGAACACATTAAACGCCGGCACAAGCACTCTTACTCTGGCACTTAACGCAACGCTTAGGTGACTTAAAAGGGAGAGGCGCGAATTACAGAAAATTAAGTGTCACAGAAATAAAAAATCGCCCCAGATTACCACCAATTACACATAATAATGGTGACCAGACCATCTGCTGATCAGATGGAGGAATGGTGCATGTGGAGAAGGACAATAGAGAGAAAGAGACAACATGATTGAAGAATATAGCCACAGCCTTTCCAGTGTTTGATGGTGTGGTCCGATCCGTTCTGCACTGCTCTCACTGAAGTGCTCTGAATGACATTTCTCTAGTGTATTTGGGGGATAGTAACTCGCCTAGCAGTTTTGCAGAGGTGAAGTTGGCTCGATTGAAGACATGTGTCTGCTATCTTTTATGACGCATTTATTAGTCACTGAAGTCAGGACAGAGGTTGTGCCAAGGCACAACACCGTGGAACCAGAACATATCTGGGATCATCCGCCCCGGAGGCGGCCTAAGTAGGTGCATCATTACCGCGTACCTTTACCGGCCAAAATCCAGACCCTAAATTCATCCAGCATGTGAACCACGTTCAACAATCAATGATATCACCGTCACAGTGGCCGAAACCTTCCGCCGAAGAGCAAATGGTGCCCTAATTATCAAAATTAAGGAGTCTTTCATTGTTCCGTTGTATTGTTATTTCTCTGGCTCGCTGGTCACGGTGGCTGCACTAAATACTACTTTCCACTCTGCTTATGATGCATCTGGGTTTAACGGCTTCTCGGGGTTATGTTCCATTAGGACTGTGACAAGTATGACCACTGTTTCTCGGAGCAGACAGATTTATACAAGTTGTTTTCTTTCACTCCTGAGTCAATGACGATAATTGTAGGTCTTGGTTAACCACATTTATGTTGTCATAAGTCCACTGCGCTTTTTAAGGCTCCAAACACAGTGATAGAATATCAAAATTATACTCATCCAACTGCTGCTGAGCTTCAAATGGGTTTCTGTTGCTTTTTTTTAGATTCAGTCCATGTCCTTCCACCTACACGTTTCAGTCTGTCCATTTGTCTTTCCATCATTTGTCTGTCCATTTTTCCATCCTTCCATCTCTTTGGCTACCCATCCATCCATTTGTCCTACCTTGTGTCTATTTTTAAACCCTTCCACCCTATTTTATTGGCAGGAATCTGGTGATACTATAGCGATCCTAACATAGGTATATATGATATGATAAATCGCAGTATATTATAATACTGTAAAGTACATTGCAATAGTTGTTTCAAGAGCCATTGTTTCAATGTAAAAAAAAGAATCACATTACAAAAAACACAATATTATGTGCATAAAAAAAACAAATTATTGTGATGAACTCCAGTTAGACTTTCTTTTACATCCCAACATTTGACTCCAGAGTGGCATTTCTGGTGAACAATCCTGACTTCGATCCCCATTAAATGCAGCTGGCGATGGCAGTGGTTAGCTTTACAGGTGGTGAAGTTCTAACCCACTAACACTTGACAGTGCTTGTTGAAGGGGAAAGTCGAATTAAGTGTTTAACGTTTCTGAGTATGTATTTATTAAAAACTGATAAAGCACACTTAAAAATGTTGTTTCATCATGTATCGCGATGTTTGAGTGCATCAAAATCTTCTCACACCCCAGCTCCCTTTTGTCACTTTGTCCTATACATTTTTCCTCTCTGTCCTTCTGTTCCTCTATTCATCTGTTTGACCTCTACACGTCCTTCCTACTGCGTTCACAAACCTCATCAGTTGTCTCCAGCTTGTAGGTACCACCATTTCTAATATGCCATGTCCAAAATGACCCCTGTCTTTCCTTTCTGAACGTCACTATGTTTGGATATCGCTCTGGATTTGTCGCAGTCTCCCTGAATGCCAAGGCAAGGAAGGCTGATAGGAAAGTGCAATCTGAGGTCTAATATGGGTTTGAAGTCCTAAATACTGACACTGCAGCTTCTTAATGTTGTGATAAATGACTTCTTTGGATGTGCTGTCCAAAGTGGATCGCTTTGAACTACTGCAGTGCTTAATGAATTAAAGTCAGCGCGATAAGATAAATGTGAGAAACAAATCATAACATTTTCACTCTTTGCAGAACAAAGGCAACCATGCAATTCAAATGCTACTTTTAATGAACGTATTCACATGCAATGGGTCAAACATGTGCCCCCACCCCATTTGTGGCAGTCCGCTTTGTAGTCGTCCTGGAGCGATGATCACAATGAGGAGCAGTAATTACTCAGGGGAGGATGCAATAAATGCCATGTGATGACAATTACAGAATCAAAGATGTTATTTAAGATGCAACATTTAAAAAACAGAGGCATTTTCGTGCTCCAAGGCTTTGTGGATTCTATTTATTTATTCATTCACTTAGTATAAGAAGCAAATAACAAAAGAGTCTTTATTTAGAATTGCGTATTCACTTGGCAATGTTGACCTCAGTGCTTGTTTGTGAGGATAAAACAGCACATCTGGTATCAACACTTGCCCCTGGTGCCTCTAATAATGTCCTGCCTTTCTCTTCTTCTGTGATTCTTCCTCTGCTGCAACCAAGCATCTTGCACTCTCATAACCTCACAGCTAATGGACTGTGAATGTTTGCAACTGTGCGTATCGGTGCATTCAAATTGTAGTGTGACTGGGCCCAAATTGTACTTGAAAGTGTTTGTTAGTAAATCATCGAAATGTGTTGCGTAGATATTTGAACTGGGTTGCGTTGTTCCAAGAACCCAGCACTGACTAAATACAAACACAGAGACGCCTTGCTCAACAGACCACCCAAAAGTGCTAATACCTCTCATACACACTTTTAGTACATCACCTTTGCAGCAGACTCCAGTGTAAAGCCCAGAATTGTAAATTACCATGTTGCGTCAAACATGCACTGAAGTCTCTCCTGAGTCCAATCCAAGTCAACATGTGTTTGGGATCTAGTTCCCCAAACAGAATATGATTGTTAATGTTGTAAAGCCTTGAATCACCAAGACATCGTCTCTCGACAGCTGTGCTATCTGGATCCTCGAGGCCTATTTAACACCCTGACATCCGTGTCCTCTGGACGTGTCTCTCCAAATAGTCTTGGTCCACTTGAGCTTTCGCAACATGATGCAATACTCACCATGGGTGTCAGAGGCTCTCTGCGCCCTATCTGGAAGTGCGACTACCTGTTTTCATTGGAGCAAGTACATCAAAACAACGAAAGGGTTTCTCCCTCCAGGGCCGCTGATGATCCTTCCCCAAACTCCCAGATGTAATTAAAACTCAAATCACAATCAGATGTGGTGGTTTAAAATTGGAATTTAATACATCCCAAGGTAAAACACAACAAAAAAGGTCGGTCATCTTTGTGCTCAACTTCGAGACAGAAACGATATTCTTTTTGGAAAATGTTTTTACATTCTCTAGCGCATTAACTTCTATGATTGATACCTTTATTGTATAACAAGATATATAATATGCATAGCTGTGTTGATGTTATACTGGTTTCAGTGGGATTATGAGGTATTTAATCCATGTATTGTCTTCATGCTCTGTCTTTTGGAATTAACAGCCAAACATATTGGAAGCTAATGAGTCGGATCCCAGATGTTATCATAAATGAGGATGTAGGATCAATATTTACAATATTTAGATAAAAACGTTGACTTATGATCTTTATTGACATCTGCGGTAATAGACCAAGCAGTTGGTGGTTATTAAAAGAGCTCAAGAGGGGGTTCATTCAGCTGTCTTGGAGCTGCTTTTTTTCCCCAAGTTCAGGTGGAAATTTTGATTTTGATGTTTGAAGTGCCCATGGGCACATGGTCAAACTCACAGTAACTGTCAAAACAAGGACACTCTGAACGTGATGCTGGTCTTTTTCATTTTGATGCCAAGTACGATGCCGTCATACAGTATTTATTGTACAGTACTTGACACAACACTTTGAAAATTTTCAAGTAACAAGTAAAGAAGTTTCTTGAAGTGGAAGGTAGCTGGAGCAGAACCTCTGTTCATTGTGAAGTCTCGTGAAATTACAAGTAGCTTTAGGTTCTTAGAGTACATCAGGGTGAACATATGTCCAGGACTGGAACATGTTTGTTCAGTTTCACTCTTCTTAATTCGATTGTGCAGCTGTACAGTGCCTTTCTGTTCCAGTTCCAGAATAAAAGTGTAGAACAACTCTAAAACTCTAACTTTTTAAAACCGTAAAACCCAATTCGGTAGAGCAGGCTACGAGAATTGTTACCAGGCCGGAGAGCGTTATTCAACCGGCGTGCGAGAGTGAGAATCTGTCTGGTGTGGCGTGGGTAATGATACATTTTCACCTTATTTGTCCGGAGGTAGAGGTGTGCGATGTGATAGCATTAAATCATAAACAATTCAAATGTTTCGACGATTTACCAACGTCGGGGATGATATGATTTTAGTAGCATTCTTTCTGTACACTATAGATCAATGCTGACGCGTTGACCCCTCCATCACACTCGGCGTGTGCTTGGTGCTCCTATTCCCACGCACACTCACAGCAAAGAAGCCGGTCAAATGCGTCTCTCACATGACCACACACCTTTAAATCCAGATGCTTCATAAGCAGAATCAAAGTCAAAGATTCGTCAGTAAATCAGAAATAAAGTTATTTAAAAATAAATAAACAAATAAATAATTATATATTTTTGCCATATTGTCCACCCCTTTGACATTTTTAAACCAATACATTTTCTGCCATTTGTGTCTTCAAATACCATGCCAAAATAGCTGAGAGTCAGTAGCTACAATTTTTCACAAATTTAAAGAACTTTCAATGAAGCACGATTGCTCTTTGGCGAGGTACCTATGGTGGTGTGCCTCGGAATTTCGTCAATGAACGTAGCGTGCCGTGGCTTAAAAAAAAGTTGATAAACACTGTGTTAAACTAATGAAAGAAGTTTTTCGCACTTTTAACATGTTCAAGCAGAAGGTTAATGATGGATTCAATTCTTAAACACATCATGCTAGAACACAGATGTTTTGCCCAGCTCCACATTCCATGTTGATAGGATTTATGTATTCTGTTCTTTGTTTCATTTATCTAGCATGTGTCAACCCTATTTTTAAGCCTACTTTGTCATCTGCGCTTCCTGTTAAGTTTAATTGTAGTCCAGCTCTGAGAAAATCACCAGATAAACTTGTAAATGTTTTTGTTTTCAGTTAAACGATAAAAAGGAGGTTGAATCCAGATGGGTGGAACTCCCTCTTTTAATAACACAATGTTGCCTTGAAACACCATATTGATCAAATTTAATGACAGCTTGAAGTACTTGACAACGTTGGACCATCTTAGCTGGAAATGTCTTTGTGTTCAAGTTTTTTTTTGAAATCATTGTTCATTTGCTTTTAGCAATGGAAAGATGAGCAAGCCAGTTTTAAACAATAGTTGTTTTATGTTGCGCTGTAGTACATTTTGCAGGCTAATGATCGAAGCTCTGGGGGACACCTCTGTCTTGTCTTGTGTTTAATTTGGTGCATTTTCCAGGAAAATTATCCTTCCGTGTTTTGGAACAAATTTACAACAGAAAAAGGGATAATTTACTTTTTATTGAGGTTGAATTTTCTAATGTGTGTGTTTGGTGGCTGCCGACACAAGTGAGGATCGGGTCAGTTTCTGAAGAAAGCTTTATGCTAATTATGTTTTATTTAGTTTTCTTTTGTGTGTGTTTATGCATGGAGTAAACCTCTATTGACAAGATCTCCAATAACATCAGTTCTGTCTCTTTTGGGCACCTTAATTAAATTACCAGTGACTTGAAGCTGGGAAACACTTGGCTTCTAATGGGGGCCTTGAGTCTGTCAGAGAAACACAGTTGTACATGCTAACTGCTGCTGGGGTTCTGCCAACTCAAGACGTAAAAGAAGAAAAAAAGACAGAACTCAAAGACGAGATCGGTCCAGGGTTTGATAAACACAATTATTTGTGTTGCTTGAAATCAGACCAGATCTGAGAGACATGCTGCCCGTGACTTGAGTGAAACCAGAGTTGTTCCTACACTCCCCTGGCGATCCTTGGACTGTTTGCATTGCTTGCTTTTCTCTGTTCTGTTAACAGAGTGAATCTTAAGACAAATATGGAAGACCCAAAGACCCTGTCAGCTGTGAGCGGGAGATGTGTATCAATAGTTAAGAAAAGTTGTGATTAATTACCTCACAAAGTTTTGTTGTTACTTGTTTTTTTGGTGAAAGGTTTTCCCTCACTTGAAACACTTTGCATCTCCATTTCTTGTTTCTCCACACTGCAATGCTGTGTCTGACAGCATATAGAAAGTTGGGGTGACTATCTTTATTTTTCAATTTGATAGCTCATTCTTTTGGGGGGAAAATGTCAATAACATTGTTAGGAGAAAATTGAATTTGGGAAATCAAGTTAGAAAAGTTGGAACAAACCAGCCTTCATAAGTTTGTGGGGATATCGGCTTACTCTTTACAAATATTTCCTCATACATCCATCCTTTCCTTTTCCATCAGCTCATTTTTATTGTTTTTGACAGATTTCTAGTATTTGTTAAAATGCTCTGAAGATTAATGTATTTCCTTTCCGATAAGATTAAGTTGGAAAGGTTTCCCGCTGGTGCAGCAGTTTCTTCATCCAGCTGTTCTATGCATTATGTTAGTTTTATTTACAGTATTTTAAATGACATGTAGCATTATCACAGCTCTGTCACACTGTTTTCACAAACTAGTCCTATGATGATTTCTTTTTTCAGTAGTGTTCTCACCTACTCCTTTAGATTTCTCAACATATTTTATACACAGTCTATTCATGGCAATGTTAGCTGTGCTGTCAAGTGAGAGTTTACATGAGTAGCATTGATTGACATGGTCACATTGCTACCTAAAAGTTGAATTATGAAACGTCAACTTCTTCAATCATTTCCCTGTGTTGGACAGTGTTTTGGTGTCTAGCAACTGACTCAAATGGACTAATGTTTCAAATGGGCAGTGCAGCCAAACATCTTTGAATAATGAAATGGCAAAGTGAATGTGGAACTGCAGACTCTCTCCCACTGGCCACAATCGCCTCTGTCATTGACTTCAGTGCGTCAGAAATCCTACTCATTGACGCTTTCTGAAATACAGGACATTGTGAAACCCTGCTGCAACGTGCGTACATCTGAAGTCCGCCTCACCCAAATGATTCACAAGACAATGATGCCTGCTGCAGATGACCTTTAAAGATGTTTGATTGACATCATTATTATCTCCTTTGTGATCAGAGCAGAACTTCAGCGACTATTCTTCTTATTTGCAGTTGAGCTCATGAATGAAAGTCACAGTCTACTCCCAGTCCGAATTGAAGGCGACAGGTCTGATAAATGGAGGAAAAGTGAAATCAAATACGAGTGATTATATGAAATTAAAGCAACTGATGGTTCATTTAAAAGCAATTCATACAATTGAAGTCCTTGGCAGATGAAGCGGTTACTCGTATACTGGCTGGGATTTCAAGACGCATTAATTGGAAATTGTTTTCTTTTTCCGCAATGGCCTCATTACAGTTTGGAAAGTAATTTATCAGTCATTCCAGTAATAACATTTGTCTTTGGCAGTGTTCTCAAATTCAGCTTTCGGCACATAATTTTGTGGCAGGACTTAGAACCCAGCAGTATTTAATGATCGATAAATAATCCACATGTCGTTGAAGGAATAGTGACGTACGATTGAAATCTTGTTTTCATAACATCTGTGTTTAATCCTCATATTGCTTAAAAAATAACTTGTTGGCTTCCAATTCAAGACAAGTACATAACGTTTCTGTGAATGTGATGAGAAAAATACTTGAATTATATTTATTCATCAGTTCGTTTGTATTTGCAGTAAATGGTGCGTTCAGCTCCGACAAGCCTGTTGATGCTGAACTGGATGAAACTGAGGGAACTCTAATGCGATGTGAGCAGAGCCTGCCCTCGTCCACTGGAGGTCATTCTGGGGTTCTTTACCCCCAGAGCTTTCACTGTGACAGATCTTCTCCTGGCCTTCCACAGGACAGCCAGCATCATAACACCAGGTAAAAGCCACAATGACTTTTTACTGGAATTTTGCTTCTGTCCTGGTTTTTATTGTTTTCTGTCGGGTATCACTTTACTAACAATGTGCAGGTACAATGTGTTTCTCATTAGAATTGTATTGTGACCAGATGCTCGAAATTGTGACTGAGATATTGTAACTACTCTCATAAAACACACAGAAGGAATCCAGGAACATTTATGATTCTGTAATATGCCTCCGCTGTTGGGCTTTTCCATGCCAATATGGGGGAAAAAAACCTACTGATTTTTATCGCTTACAGGCGCTTACTTCCTAAAGAGACACTTTTGTTTTCAATACTTTGGTTACGGCTAAACAGGAAATGTCACTTCAGAATTGAATGGGTGTGGAGGAAGAGCACTTTTATCAACAACGACAAAGGCAGGCTTGGACACTACTACCTAGCTCTGCCCCTGTGTGTGTGGGGGATGGGACAAAGACGATTCCTTCATCAGACAGCCAGAGGAAAGACAACTCTTCTCACATCACTCAGGGGCTTTGGACAAAATCCATAATGAGCCAACTGACAGGAATGATTATGTAGGAGATCACAGCAACGCATGGAGAAACCTGACCTGGGTTCCCCATTCAGCGGGGCACAGATTCCCACCATAATACACAGTATTGTAAATGCTGACCCTACTCAGGACGTAATTATGCCACCAAAACAGGTGACTCCCTATTTATCCCCAATGTTGGGTTGGGTTTAACCCCTTTGTGCCATCAAAGCCTGTCAGGTGGACATAGTAGCCAGTGGCCTCTCGGTCTCATGAAGCCATCATTTTCTCCTCCCTCTTTATTCTTAGTCATAAATGCCCTTTCAGGACCTCTCATTGCCAGAAGATCTGGTTTCAGTTATTCATAAATACGCCTTGAATGCCGCCTGTGGGCATAGATAAATGTCAATCGAAAGGTGGACACTACATTCAAATGTTTTGATGTTTTTCGGAGGCACTCTCGAAGTCGCGTCAGTGTAGTGTCACACATTATAAAACAATGAGCAGTTGACTGAAGCATGAAGCGGCTGCCATCGGTAGGATGAACCAGTCGGTGTCTGTCAACAGGGCTGGAGTTTGCCGAGCTCATATTCCTGTCTTTGTGCTTTCTTCCTAGCAGATCCTCATCCACTTTCCAGACGGCACTCCCGGGTGGCTCACCCGACCTTGGCTGTAGCGGTACCAATGGAGCCAGGTCCTCCCTCTGTTACCCAATCAAACAAGAACAAACAATGGGCTACAAGATTTCCAGCATGGCACTGGGACTCCACAATGCTTCACAGGCAGGGTATCAGAATTCTACAGATGGGATACATTTAGGGGTGTCGAGGGATGGGATGGTTGAAACCTCTCTGGCTGGAAATGGGGCAAGCGGAGTTTGTGCATTGGGTGGCGGTGGTAATGCGTTACCAGAAGATTCATTGCCACCGTTTAATAATGAAGATGGCTCCTCCCCGTTGGCTTTGTCCCCAACAAGCTCCCATCATTCACCGCGGCCGCTCACTGCTAGCAGTCTGAAGAGACGCTGCCCATCTATTGTCACGCAGTGTAGCCGTGCTACAGTCAGTGGATCGCCGTCCGCTGCTAGCACTGCTGCACAAGAGATTAATATCACCGCTGTCATCCACGCATCCTCCCAGATGTCCATGGTTGCTTGCGTCAACGGGTTCCGCACCAACCTCTCGCCCAGCCCCACTTGCAGCACTGGCTTTTCCTCATCGTCTTCCTCTTCTTCTACGTCATCACCCACAACCTGCTTTTCGAGGGAAGCCCCCTGCAAGCCCCCACCGTCGCAGAGCAGCCCACAGCAGGCCAAACTGCAGGAGAGCTGTCAGCTATCATCACCCGCCACCTGCCTGCTGTCCCTCTCCTCTTCATCCTCTTCAGTGTCATCGGCGGAGCCGGAGCAGGGCTCCATGCAGCAAGGACAAGGGCCCGAAGCATCCCTGGAAGATGTGAGCAAAGGAGGAGGATCGGATAGTTTGGCGCTACTAATGAGTGGGGTCCTGATACCTGGGATGCTGCACTCTGGTTCTGAGGCTGGCACTGTCCTGGATCGAGGCCATAGATCACGCGCAGCCCTCAAACAAGAGCCGCTGGATGACTTTTCACCCAGCGAAGACCATCACCACTATCAACAGCCACACCATCAACCTGGTCACAGCGGACATCTGCATCACTTACACCAGTCTCCTTCTCAATCTGCCATGCCGCCACCTTACCACCTGCACCAATATGTAGCACCTCGTTCAGGGACTCTTTTGCATAATCATAACTACCAAACTGTACCAGCCCCCCCTCTTGGACTCAAACAATCCTCCTCCGTCGGCTCTCCAGGGACCCATAATGCAGCAGTGCGGGAAGAGTTGCAGGCAGATAAGCAGGTGTGTCGTTGGATTGACTGCAGTGCTGCTTATGAGCAACAGGAGGAGCTTGTGAGGCACATTGAGAAAGTGCATATTGATCAGCGCAAAGGCGAGGACTTCACCTGTTTCTGGGCGGGCTGCATTCGCCGCTACAAACCGTTCAACGCACGCTACAAACTTCTTATTCACATGAGAGTGCATTCTGGAGAGAAACCCAACAAGTGTATGGTGAGTCATTAATCCTTCATCTAAGCACACTTGGTCCCACCATGTTTGGAAATGCTGAACGACAACAAGCACAGAAAACAATTGGCTGTGTCTATTGACACATAAAATATTCTGCAATATATACTGCAGACATAAATACTATAGTATATCATTTATATTGTTATATTTTATTTTATTTGTCACATTGTCACAAGCCTCGTCTTAAGCCTTTTAAGTTCCAATATTACTTTAGGTGCTTTGATGTCACAATGTCCTGAAAACACAAGTTACTTGAAGTTAAAAGAAAAATCCATCTTTTAACAAAAACGAATGAATACAAAAGGATCGTTTGACTGCTTTGTATTGGAAGGTCTTTCTAAAAGGTCTATTTATATTGTTTTCATGTCAACAAAATAGCTGAATGATGAGGAAATGGGTAGATTTGATCCCTGTCTAGCTGTGTTTGTGGAGACTGAGCCTTAGTTTGTATAACAGTTGATTGGATTTTGACATTGTTGTTCTACAGTTACAACAAAACTCTACAAATGCTATTTACAAATGTATATAAACCAGTAAACACCACTGTTGACTGGCTTGATTAGCTTTTAGCATTCCTGTGTGCTGCGTCACAACAGTGCTTATATTTCTCCCAACTTGACTGAAATGCAAGGACATGTAAAAACCTGAGAATTCCAGATGATGTTTTCCTTTTTACGAAGCAGTGACAGGCAACCAGACTCACTTCGCTGCTGATTACTTTTCAACATAGACCCTTTGATTTCAGCATTTTTCAGGGGACACGTAAAGATTCTTGTCTTTTTCACTGAGCATGTGACCCGCTCTCAAAGTAGCACTACCCTGTCAGTACAAATATATTTGTGGTGGTATTCTTTACAGGTAAAGCTCCAATTCCACAGGTCAACACACTAATCAATGTCAAACTGTCATTCTCCACATCCGTGAGCAAATGGAAAAAGCCCTCCAACCTGAAGAATGATTTAGTCCAAATACACAATTAGTCCACAATTTGTGTAGGGCGAAGCCATGTTTGTTTTCACAAGCACTGTGTTTTTAGAGACAGCATTCAGATCATGAAAAGCCAACACATATGGTTAACATAACTAAACAATGCCCACATTTGAGCCTTTAAAATGGGAGCTTTAAATGTTAAGCTGTCCCACAAGTATTAAGTGAATTGGCTTCATATCCAAACCAAACAAGAGGAGAAATGTAGTAGTCTGGAGACATGAGCCACAGAGGTATAGTTGGTAACTTTTGCTTGCAATGCTGTAATTCACAGCTCCAACCAAAGCCGCTGTCAGAAGTGGTGCTCTTCAAATTCAGTGTGTATCCAAGAGACTATTATTAAAAAGCTCAGTTTTGGAGCTCTCATTTGACATCTGTTTAATCTCAGGGTTCTTCAGATGAATTGCTCTTGTGTTCACTCCTTTTATTATCGATGAGTGGACTTGCATGACTCATCCATTTTCATGGGTTTATTTGTATGTAATGTGAGATCAGAAGCAGTGACCTTGGATGCCATTTTTATTCTTGGATATTAGTTGTTCAACTCCTTTGGCATGACCTACACTCCAAATCCATCGAGTGTTTTCTATTTTTTGAGTGTTTGTGGTGTAAAAACATGCCTTTGGCCTCATTTCTCTTACACAGTAATGCTAAGATTATTTGGGACCACTCATTGGAGAGTTAGTGTGTCTGTACTGTGTAAGTTGACATATACATAATACACATACGGTGAATGTGTCACTGTGGTGGTGTGTGTTTATGTGTGTTTTTGGAGATGTTTACCATGTGTGAACACTGAAACAATTTGGCTCAGTGTGGATGAGCCGCTGGATTCTGTCTCCAGTCCTGAAACCTCCCAACGCTTGGTCTGTCAAACATACGGCTGCAGCCAGTAACATGAAAGCAGCACTATTGTTACAATAGGAAGTACTGGTGCAGCGAATTGAGTTTTCAGTTCCGTGGCAAGATAAATATAAAAAAACTGGAAATGTTTTTAGCAGTTATGTTAACATGTTTAATCAAGTGGAATGGAATGTGTGTCAAAAATCGGCGAAAGTTGCGAAAATAAGGAGGTTCTCTGCTTGTGTTTATAGCTGTGTTTGTGTTTTCACATAGTCAGTATGGATTAAAGTAAGTGCAACATAGTAAACCTCAGTGTCTCCACATGTGTCTGAAAAAGCTCATGCCTTGGTGTCACTTCTTTTCCAAGTTCTTATTTTGGTTGTCTGAGAGTCTGTCCTTTTTGGCGACTGATGCCGCTCTTGTTTGTTATGCTCATGCAATAGACAAAGGCATTCAAGAATTTCAGCAATTCGTATAGAGGAAACAGATGGGACATTCTCTTTGAGGACCCATTGCTCTTGACAAACCAAAACTAATTCCCTTATTATCATTTGCAGCGGCAGACTTCAGTCCGTCCTCTCTCAGCACGTCCAAAGATAACACTCTGGAATCAAACCTTCTTCTGCTTCTTCCTCTCTAAAAAGCCATACACAGTTTCTCTCTTTCTTCATCCAGATGCGGCACATTCGCTTCACGCTGCGTCTCGGCAGGAAAAAGTCATTATTATAGTGCACACTCCTGAAGTCACTGTCTGTACCTGGATCATATTTTTAGAAACAGAAGAAGCAGTGCCTTCTGTTTGTTTAATTTGGTGTTCTGGCGTTTTATGATACAAACCGTTTGGAAAATATGTTTGCTTTTCTTTGCCCTTTTTAATTGAAGTCGGCCCCCTGGCTGTAGTGCAAGGCAGCCGTGTGCCGCGGGACACACTGGCGAAAGGAAACTACATAATCTTTCTGCAATATCCTGTTGTGTTTCATGGCTAATTCACTTGTTTTTATAGTTTATTACTTTTTTGCTTCATGTCTGCATAAATATTAAAAAGATATCCAGCAGAAGTAGCCTTAACATGGTCTCAGACTTTGATGCTGTCAACAATCCTGTGGATTCAGAGAAAGAAGCAGAAACTGGTCCATGGCAGCTTTTTTGGGTCCTTTAAATTTGCTAAATATAATCACGCGAACACATTTGACGACACTCGTGCGTCAAACCTCTTGTTGTGGCAAAGTTGGAAATAACAGTCTGCAGAGGGAAAGGAATTTGTTTTCATAGGTGTGAAACCAGCAAACATATACTGGTATATTTAGATTTACTAGATTTTTGGATGAGAGTGTTTCCCGATCCCATGGCAGCAGGCGCAGAGCTGTGGACCATGTGTTGATGCCAGGATGGCGTGTAGTTTCAGGGGTAAATGAGGTCTTTGGTGAGCAATCAGCTTATATGCTGGAGATGAAACAGGGAGTGCCATTAGCTAATTAAAAGTTGGGTTCAGCTCATGACCCGACTTTTCCTCAGAAGGCTGTGCGAAATTGGAGCCGGTTGTGGAGAGTGATGTAGATAATGACTGTGTTTGTACCTGAATGACTTTTCTGGACTCGAAAGGAGGATATTAAGACTCTTGAAAATGACACACATGTATGTTTGGATGGTACTGATATCCTGTCCTCACAACACAAGGTTAAGTCCGAGATCGCAGTTTGCTTGGTTCTGAATTGGGAGAAAACCGTTGTCATCATTCATTTATACAGTGATACCTCGTTTCTCGACCACAGTCCGTTCCAGACGTTAGAGAAGCGCAAAATCTGAATCAACTTTTCCCATTACAATTAATGGAAAAAGAAATAATGCATTCCGAGCCTTAAAATAGGCTTTTGTAGGAGTGAATGTAGAGTGTCTGCTGCAGGTGCGCTGTTCCTCTATGTGTGTGGCCGCTGCATGTGGGAGGGGTTGCCGAGTGAGTGACGTCTCTCCAGAAGTGAAGAGGTGCCCGGTGCGTGTCCAGCTCTGAATGTGCGCTTCTGTGCAGTTGGGCTGTGACAAAGTAATAAACCAAGTAACGCTCTGTCCGAGACTCGCCTCATCCCTGTCTGAGCTCCAGCCGACAACAGGACATCAAACCCTGGAGTGAGCGCTCCAGCCTCGGAGGTGTGGAGAGCGAGCACCTCCCCTGTGACACTCTACCACGGTCCAGTGCGGAGACAGGAAAGGTTTTACACCTCAATATGACGAAAAAACAGTCAGTAAAAGGGGCACGTCTGCATACAGTGGCTGCGTTATACACAATAACAAAGCGCGTTGTGGGTCAGCTGATCCGGTCCGCGCACGTTATGTTTTTTCCGGCTTTTTTCGGGGGCGTTCGAGTTCTGGATTTTCGTTCGAAATCCAAAGCAAAAAATCACAAAATTTTTGTTCGAACTCTGATTTGTTCAAAGTCCGAGACGTTTGAAAACCGAGGTACCACTGTATATATATGTACTGGATTCTGGATTCTTTGGATTCTGTCTGTGTAGAGGTGAAGCAGAGGTGAGTTATTCCCAAATGGCCAAGGAAAGGCCAACCACCCTCCTGGTAAAATAATTTTATTCACATATCTCATGAATGTAGTTTTAGGAGCGCTTTACTAATTTCTTATAGTAACATTTGTTACTATAGACTGAACAGTAGTTTAGTAAAAATAATTTCAGTCAGGCTTTGATGACCACCATTGTTGAATATAGTCAGCTTTTGCACCGTTGCTATCCGTTAGTTGTTCGTCAGGCAAATGAGTTTAGCAGTTTGGATAATCTCTTTCTACACACTCCTAATGGTGTGGTTTTCTTCCTGTTCTGGCTGCTCCAGTGTTTGGCAGTGTCTCCGTCATGCTAATAGTAACACAACACTGTCCATATGTGATATCTGAATGATGAAACTTCTGGCTACGGATGGCTGCAAGGCTGTATCTGATGTTTTGGCGTAAAAATAAAGCCTGGGATTGATGGATCATGCTCGTTTTCCTTGTTGAACGGCCCGGGCCAACTTCCTGTCAAGCCAGAAAGGTTTTCCAGTCAATCTTTTGCAGTAATGTTGTCCAACTCTTTCTCCTCCTGGTATCTCCTTCTGTCTTCCATAATAGATCATCTGCATCGGGATCGAGGACTCTTAGGACATACTCACCATGCAGTCATCTGCTGAGACTCAACATTATCTATATCTTTTGATATTTTAGTCTTGCGAAACGATGTGGAGGTACACATGGTACTTTGTTTTCATAAAATGTTGATTAGCTCAGGGGACACAGCAACAACAACTGCTGAAAGAAAGCAGAACGGGATAGAAAATTCTATTCAAATTTTTGGGAATGCATCTAGTGTACATACAATGTGCACAGTAATGTTGTGTTTCATATGACATGGGAGTCTGATATATTAAAGTTGTAGTGGCATTATTAATAATAACACAATTGTGAATCGTAATTGGCCACAAACAATTTTTGTCCGAATTGCAAAAGCTCAACAAACCTTTAGGTCTGAGGAGGTTAATAATATAGAATATAATATAGTATAGAATAATAATAGAATATCCATTTCTACCAGACTCCTGATGCTGAGTATCATTCACTTCTGAAGAGCGGTGAGGTTTACTCTGAATAGGTGAGGTGTATTTTACCTTATCATTGGTGGAGTGTCGTGTTTGCAACCTTGTTGAGCTGCAAAATGACTTTACATACCCACAAAATTTTGCATAGTAGCGGGCCAAATTTAGATGATGATGATAAGAATAAAAATAATAATAAAGCACTACATCATCACTGTCTTTTTAAACCATGCAGAAAGCTATGTAGATGTGTCACGTTGCCTCATATCATGTTGTTTCATGGGCTTAATATCATGTATTGTATAGTCAGTCTAGTGTATCGCTACAGCCCTACTGAGGATGTGAGTGTCCGGCTAGGCATGAAGGTCAGCCTGGCTACCATGTGATTTGGTGCCCAAGACTGGCTCTAAAAGTTATCTGCAAAATCTTAAAGTCGATCCTAAAGTGGACAGGAAGCCACTGCAGTCAAGCTAAAACTGGAGCGATGTGTTGTCGTCTGTTGGAAGTCTGCTGAGTTCTGAAGCAGCAGTAGGATAGAGGATAGAGAATATGAACGTATGAATACAGGACTGGTCAGTTTTTAATGGGAGATCAAATGAAAGTGATGGGTAGGACATAGAGATTTCGGCTATATGAGTTGCGGTTTTGGATGAGGCTCAGTGGCTGCTATCAGGAAAGCGTGGAGAGTTTGTTAAAGGAAAAACCAATGTTTTTTGACTGCCATCCAACAGGTGACATCATCAAAACAACAGGAAAGGACAATTCAACTTCATTAAGAAATGTATCTATGAACTCTTCAGACTGTTGTCACACTGTTTCTGAGTCACTACACATCCTCCAGTTATTTTAATCAAAAACGTTAATACAATGACTATTCAGGACTATAATAAAAACATGTCAGCTTTAGTTCGTCACTCAACCACCGATGATTCTGTTGGGCCAACAACTGACATCAAGTCTTCAAGTGTGTCCTGCTCAAGAATTAAGTTTGACATCTTTTCGAAATATCACAGAAACAAGTTTTACATCTGCACAGAGCTCTTCTTGTCTCTGAAGGTTATTCATATCTCCCTTGTTTTTGTGGCCCTTCTGTGTTTTTGAAGAAGTCAATTATCCTTATACATGGGAATTATCTCCCACTGCTCCTTTTTTTTCAAATGGAAACAAAGCCAGGTAGGGCTGGTCTGGTTTGGGCTATTCACATGTTGAGAACACTTAAACATGAGTCATAATTCTTTTTATTTAATGTGTTTTGATGTTTAAGCTCACTGATCTGATTTTAAAAAAATACTTCATAATGGTCAAACTTGTAGCTCATAGTAGTCGTCTTTCTTCTCATTGTTTATCAGTCCCAGATGATCTCCAGATCCTAGGGGTTGAACAAATGCTGCTACTTTTCTTTCAACCTTCTAACCAGGTATCAAAACATTTAGGATCCACCACACATGATACACCTACAATTCCAAATTACATTTGCCCGGAATGCAATATTTTGAGTTAGCTTATTTCCTCAACATTTAATCATGATGTCGTATCTGAAACCCGAAGACCCGGCACTGCGACTGGGTATACATTGCACAAAGATTGTGTCATAATTGTGTCCAATCCAGAACTTTAATCAATTTAACCTCTCTGGTGAGCCAGATCAGTTTACTAATACATGGGAGATTTTATGGCTGGGTGTGTCACTCATTTTGGGGGGCTGTTGCAGGGATGTATGTGGCTGAGCTGCTCTTGTTTGACTTGTTCTCTCTTTCAAATCATGGCACTTCGTGCGTTGATATCAGTAAGTAGAGTTTATGGAGTTAAATGATCTCATTTACGTTTTCTGATCAAATGCTTATATGTCCCCTATTCAACAGAAGCTGAAAATGACTTTATCCGCTATCACACTGCTGAGTGACTTTCTACTTGAATGCTTATCTCAATCTCCTCTGCATTACATAGTTATACACACGCTACATTCGCATGATTTATATTTCTTTGCATTACTGTATATAACATAGCTAATACATTACATGCAGTGCAAAGTGTAGTGAACATTTCTTCTTACATTTCACAGAGATTGAAAATGATCTTAGAGAAGACCTGATTTATTTCTGCCCCTTTTTCCGACTTTACGGTATTTTCCCATACAGTGGTTATGTGTAACAGTGTGCGCTTTCTCTGTGTGTTTCAGCAAGTCTAGCCTAGTGAGGTCCAGTTTTGGGGAAAACACCCTTACACATTGGGCCCTTACACGTTTATGGGCCCCGTTTGCTGGACCCCAGAAGCTTAAGCCTCAATTTGATAATAACTGGGTCATTATAGTTGAATAGAAGTTTGGTTCAGAGTCCTGGTTAAGGTTATTCATTTGTTTTGGATGATAGGTTGAGTGTGAAGGGCTGTGGAAAGCCTGATGTCAATGAGCGGTTCCCACAAAAATAGCTTAACACGACTGTGTTTGTGTGATGTTCTTCATGTTGTGTTGTGGGTAACTGTCAGTCAGTCTCTTCTTCTTTGATTTATGGTTTGGTTAACCTAGTTAGTATGTGCCAATGTTGGTTAACCTAGTTAGTATGTGCCAATGTTATGACAACTAAAACATCAGCTTTTAAAATGTAGAAAATAGTATTATATTCTGTAGGTAAACTAGGATGAGTGTGTTGGAGAACATACATTTAAACTGGCGTTTGATGCTTCATTAGAAATGGTGCAGAAGTGACTGATAGAAAGGGTTCAAATAGAGCAGTAACTTTTTTGCCCAAACATTAGCTAAGATGCTTTGAATTCCACAGAAAAAAAGTTGCTTTGACAGCTTTAAGTAATGGTGAAAAGTCTGAGCCAAAAAAGTGAAGTCAGGAACAAATTCCATGTCAAAGTATTGGCAAAGCTACAGACAAGAACGTCTTTCATGTTGTTGGCAAATGTTGAAGTTAAAATGTTTGATTATTCTGCTTTAAATATGTTTTTATTCTTGTGTTTCACAACATCAGATCTTAAAACGTGCGTCATCTGCTGATATATGTTGCTAAAATGATGTAGCAAAATGTTATGGTCTCCTACATCAACGTATCAGCTCTGCTGTTTAATAATTTGTTATTTAAATTAAAATCCATTTCCATTCTTAAAGCATAGAAATTAATTGATGCAGGAGCAGTGGAACAGAATCATGAGCACACACGTTTTACGTTTTTTAGTGAGATTATATAACCTTTAACCCAAATCCTCAATTTCACAAGAATACTGAATGAATGAAGGAAACAAGTGGAAATGTCCGTCTCTCTCTTCAAGTTTGCAAAATAACTTTTAAGGAACTATATTTTTGGTCTCGCCGCTCAGTTCTGCGTTTTGATTTCACTCCAAACTGCCCTTTTAGTGCCCAGGCACAATTTCGGCCTCAGTCATCTCTCCACAAACACACCACACAGGTCGGTGTGTTTGTTCTGCAATGACAAGTAAACCTCTTAGTCCATGTAAATGTTTTATTTTGACTTGTCATTGGATAGAAGCTAATTCATGTCAGCATCCACCTCAGTCCACTGCCAAACAAGCAAACAAAAAAGACATTGATGCTCACACCAACTACTTCTTCATCACCTCACAACAGACTACATCATCAACTTCAACATATATATATATATATATTTGAGACATTATGCTGCTACTGTGCTAAATAAACACACAGAAAACGTATGGGTACATTATGTAGCCAAAAGACGTGTTTACATTCAAAGTGTCGAGTGTAAATTATGCACTGCAGCGTTCTGTGGTGAGTGTGCCGCTTTTAGTTTAAGCAAAGTGACGGATTGAAAAGTCTGAGCCAGGAAGGCATTTCAGACCTGCTGATGTCATCCTAAAAAAACATACATTCAGAATACATCATGAGGCATTGAGCATGACAAGTCTGTTGGTATTTGCTGAATTTGAAAGCACTTCTTCAAACTCACTGGCCGAGTGTTTGTATCGAACTTTGCAGGCAGATAGCTTGTGTGTTTATACACTGTCAAACCTTCGGAGTGTTTTGTAAATTCGCAAACGCAATCGAGTAGGTGTTGACTGATTCAAATGGAACTATTCGGGCTGAATTTGGAGGAATGAGTCGGGATGTTGTACCCGCCGCATTAATCATGAGAGTGAGGGTTTTACCGAAACCACACGAGCGGCTAAGATTGATAATGAGAGGAAGCAGAACCAGGGACTGAGAGAGCTGAACAAGGCGCTGCTCAACCACCTTTTTTACATTGAGATCATTATAAACTGAAGAAATAAACATTTAGAAAATATGCTTACACGACATTCATTAATATTTAATAATTCACATTCCTTGAATGCAGTTTCCATTTTTTTTCCTCTTATAAAACTAGTTATAGTTTTATTGTCATATCTAATTTCATATTTTGATTCTTACTGCAATAGGAAACTAATGACAGCTCATTTCTAGCAGTGTTTTCTTTGAAGAATATTCAGTTTCAGAAGTTTAATTTTGATCAAGTGAAAATGGACCTCAGGTGACAAGGGATTGAATATAAATCTTTATATGTTAGAACAGAAATATAGCAAATAAGATGTAATGCATATAATGTATAAGATGCACTATTTAACTGGACAAAAAAATATTGATTTCTAGATGTGCATTCTAGAATAGATGTGCATTATAGAATCCATGCTTTTTACATGAGCGTTGCAGAGACAAAGGTTTCTCTTTTCATGTGAAACTTTTCACAGATGTTTGTGTGGTGTATGCAGAGGATAAAAAAAAATATTCCAGCAGTTTCTCTTGCAAACAAACTAGCAGTCTTGGCCACCTTGTCAGATGTAAAACATCACTATCACCAATTTCCTTCTTCGAATGCACCCAAAGCCAAGAAACTTTGTGTTGGTCACGCGTGATTGAGAGCACAGCCAGGGAATGAATGCCCTTATTGGCTGCATTAAAATAAATAGGTTGTAATTCACCTGCCCCTGTAAGTTGCAAATGGTCTGAGGCCGGGGGGGATACCAGGCTGAGACTCATGTTGCAGCTAACATAAACACATGAGTAATGACAAGTCTGAAGGGAATATTCACAGAATATCAACACATTTTCTGAATTTAAGAGCGATTGGATGGGTTTTGCTATCGGCAGTTCCTAGACGCCCTTGTTGATGCAGCAAGATGTGAATCAGATCGGAGGTAAATATGCCACCTCATCGCCTCGACAACACGAGTGTGTGATCCACAGAAGTGCTGCTGTGAAGGCATGAACCCTGATTCATTGTGACACCTTAAATGTCCGCTTCACACTGTTTTTTTTTTTTTTTGTTCCAGCCAAATCTACACTCCCAAACCCGCAGTGAGTTGAAAAGAACACAACCTTGGCAGGGTGAGAACTAAAACAAATCTTGGGGCATCATTGGCTTTTCGGTTGCGCCACATTTTTTGGGGCAGCTGACTTCTTACCCACAAGGTCTTGTGGTCTGGTCCATGTCCAAAGCTTTGCATAAACATACTCCCTCTCCTTCACCCTGCTCCAGTTCCTGGGCTGGTGTCGATCAAAATGCAAAGTTGACCTATTGTTTGATTTTGCTGGCATGCTTGCTGTCTGAATACTATGGTGGCTCTCACAGAAACATTTGGTTTTTGGGTCCCTGTTAAGTTTAAATGTCATGTCTGAGGTTATAAACCTTCAAATGTTGTCATGTCAGAGGTTATAAACCTTCCATGTGTATACCGAGACCAAACTTGAGGTATTTTTTCACTTGCATCGCATACTATACTAAAACTATTTTAAAATTATAACAACGTAGCTAAACAACAAATGTTAACTGAACATGATCCCTATTGTTCTGATCACAAACTTACTGATCTTGTTTGTGAATATTGACCTCTATAACTGTAACCAATCTCAGCTCTACTGTGAATAGCTTCCAAGAACATTTTGATCCTGACGCCCAACAATGAAGTGATTTGTATGATGAAAATATCATTTGACAGTATATGAAGAGTGATATTGTTTTTATTTTCGCCCAGCTGGTTTTGGGTTCTGTTTGATAATTAAGCATTTGCAGACACGTCGCTACAAATTAGATTTATTTGAATTGGTTCCTATCAAAGCATTAAAAAGTAAAATATGTCGACGCAAAAGGCATTTCAGTTGTACTGCAGAGTTTATCATTGCAGCTCACGTTTTGCATCAGTGACTGGCACCTCACTGGTTTTGGTGATTCAGTGGTTTAATTAGATTTCGAAACTGGAAGTTTTTCCAAGCACGGAAAGTTTGCCTGCTACCGTTTTAGCATTGTGAAGTATGTCGAAATAGATTAGAGATTGGACCGACCACAGTTTCTCCCTGTGTTAAAGCAAATATCATATTCTGATTGATCAGCATTAGCTGGCCTTGAAGGGAACCAAGAATCTGTTCTATTAGAATTCTGCCAAAACACTTTGACTGAGTTAGAAAACAGCCTCTGGCAGTGGGCTTGGACTTCTCTGTGTACTCACTGTGGTTTAATGGAGCATGTTTTTATTATTATTCCGCAAGAGTCAATGGTTAATGTCAAATTTTAATGCAGAACTCAGGCATCAGTCCAGCTTAACTTCTCTATTACTAACCAACCAAAGGCAGGAAACGAAATGCAGTCATACGGGTTTGTTTAACGGGTTTTGTCAGAACAATGTTGGCAGATAAGGTAGGTCAGGATTGATATGCACGGAAAGGAAGATATTTTCTAGTGATGTCTTTCAAAGTGGCTCAAAGGGGTAGAGGTGTAAGTTTTATAATTCACTGATGCTCACTATGTGTCTTCATTGACAGCGGTGGGTTGCAAAGTGCTTTAAAGTAAAAACCCGAACACCTTGCCTCCAGTTATGCACCAGCAATGAGCTCACCCAGAAAGACGAGCCTCTCGCCAGTCGGGGTCAACCACAGTGAGAGAAAGCAGCAGACAGACTAGATTCAGGTGTGAGTGAAATGTGCTGGACAGATTGAAGCGCGGGTGTCAGGGGATGCCATGGCTTGTGAGCCCATCAAACTGGATCCTGCATTGACTGCCAGTAACATCAGTCTCGGCTACGGCTCAGAACACAGATCAAGTTATTTTCAGTTGCGTAAGGCCTGGTCTGTCTGTTGCATGGCAGGTTCAGATTTCATGAATTGTTTTATAATTGATGTGCTAATGGTGACTAATGGCTGTGGAAGTGAAAGCTAAGTTGTTTGGATTGCTAGGAAGAATAAACACACTGACCGGCTTCTCATTTAGATGATACGGAGTTGATCACTTTTTCTGAATGCATCTTTTTACAAAGCAAAATCTTGGATTCATTCATTAGTTTTTCAGTGCCGTCTAATATTTGGTTGTAGATTTTGTTTGTCTTATAAATTCAATTGAACCTCCCTACCATCAGAGACAGAGACTGTTCCCGGGAAACGAAATGCTAAGTAGTTTTGGCTGTCAGCTAATTTTGTACGATAACACACAAGACATCATTTTCCTTGTCAGTCCTCATAGAGAACTTGACCCTTTCCCCTCAACCTGGTGAACCGGTAAACCCAGGGCTACCCAGTTTAGGAGGAAATCACATCTTAGCTCTCTAATCTGATGCAGAGCTGGTAGACATTTGAAAGAAGGCCCCCGAATCCAAGCAGGTTAAGTGCTTCCATGAAACCTCACCTTGTTGTTGTACCGCCGGGCCGGCACTCTCACAGGCCTCCTCGCAGGAGTAGAGGTTCAGACCCATCTGCACTTCCTCTACAATCTTCAGGAAAGAGTCTGTGAGAGGGAAAGGAGCCAGCTGGTTGTGCTCATTATGTGCATAGCCTCATTTAGTCATCATAGCAATGCTTCCTGTTGTGGCATCCACATCGGTTTTAATCTGGCCCCCCAAACTATCCAGGCATGAGTGCAAAATGACTGTTAAGCACAATTTCTTCAGTCATTTGCATGAGTACTTCCTCCTGTTGGTGGATCAGCTTAACTCTTTTGGTATTTACTGGCTCGTTCGCATCTGGACAACTCAAAGACTCTTATGAATCAAGGCTTCTCCTGTTCTGTCTAAATTATAAATCCAGGTTCTGTTTGCATCTGGCTGCTAAAAGGTGTTGCTTCAAAGTGCAAACGATATGTGTAAACTATGTAATATGAATGTTTTAGCAAAGCTGTGTTTGATTTTCTCTCCTGACGGCACTCATGAAAAACCTTCCTCTCCTTAGCTGTCTCGTTGAATCATATGGATATCGTTTCATCCATTTACGTTTCTCTGTTCTTTGCTTTGGTTGCCAAAGGGCATTTGGAAGCAGGCAGATTAAATACACATGTTCCTGCCTTCCTCAGCCGTGGTGCTCCCATCTACAGCCCTCCTCTTTGAAGAGATTTGGAAGTGTTGGTGGTTTTTTTCTCTTCGGTCACGTCAGGGAGAGACACCTGGTGATATATCAGCTGACTCTACTAACCGCATTTTATTGCATACAGAGACCTTTTGAGTATTTGCAATGTAAGACATGCTTTATTTGACCACCATATTATTCTTCATCTTTCACAAAATAACATAGTAAATCTGGGCAGTGACAAGAACCCTTTTCCACTTTTCGTCCCTCAACTTAGCGACAGTCACTGACAAAACTCTGAAGGAATCCGTTACCTTAAGTAGATGCATCAGTTCTGTTTGGAATTTCATTAAATACGTCACTAGTTTAAGAACTTCGGCATCCCACAACCTTCAGCATGCTGTATTTTGCTTGTCGTATGTGTCTAAATGCCTCTTTTAAAACGAGCGAAATGTTGATCTTTGGATGGAGAGAGTTTCTAAAAAATCTTGTTGAGTGAGGCTACAGTGCAAAATGAGTTTGAACTGCGTATTGACACGATGGAGCTAACCACTGTTCTGCATTTCAGACCTCTCAATTTATTCCCTGTCACTCCTGTGACCAGAAACTCTGGTGTGATGATTGAACACACTAGAAATTCACATGTGGTTTTCCATTGGGACTGGTTGCCATCTGCCCTAAGTACCCTGAACATATTGAAAACGCAGCAGCGGGTACATGTGAAATATGGTCTTCAAATTTTGATACGCAATATACACAGAATTGATTATTGAAGACATTATGCACTACGATGCAATTCCCACAAAGTCCTGCAACCTTGGCATCTGCGAAGCAAAGCGTAAAACACATGAATCTTTTTTTGTAATATCTTTTTTTTTTTGTAATATCTCACAACCCACAATCAATAGTCATATAAACACATGAAGCCAACTAGCGTTGCTTAAATTGTAGGCGTCAACGCTAGCATCCGGGACAATTAATCCGGGTCCACAGTCGGCGATTTGTCCCTTATTTATATGTTAATATTTGCAATACTATTTGTATAAGTGTGAAATTATAATGTCTGAGGTACCAAGAGGTCAAGTCATGTATAAAAATATTGCAATGAAAATATTGCATATATATTTTTACCACTACCACTTGATACTCATACGCGCAAGTGAGAGAATTGAGGCGCTGCCTCGAGTAAATCTTTGCTGTTTTTGGTGGAGTTTTTTCTCTTTGTTTTCATCACCGAACATTGGTCGACATAACTATGTGAAATTTACATCGATTCGTTGTTTATACTGTTGCTAATCCATATAGGTGGTGTATTTTCAGTGGAGTTAGTGTAAAGGAATCATCACAAAGGTGTATCTGAACACCAGCTTGTAGGGTGTGAAAGGGAGGTGATGTCATTAAACCATGGAGCAGACCTGTTCACATTTCTGCCTGATTGTAATTTCTGAAGGACCTTCTGTCCAAAAGGGATTGGAAGCAACACAATATCTGGGAAATGCATGAGTGGATAGAGGAAGAGGCCACCACCCTGTTCCAGAAATCAGTTTACATTATGCTCCCTAGATAGAGCCACCAATTTAAGTGTGGTTGTTTCTTATTATTTTGTGTCTCCTTTCTGTCTTACAAACCCATCAGGATTCCTCGATCTGAACTTTTGGTGCTGGTCAGGGAGTATGAAGTCTGTGATCACTGGTTGTGCTGTTACCGTGACCACCAACAACAAAACCGTTTCAGATGAATTCTCCCTTTGTTTTTTTACAGGCTCGGTCTTACTGACTGAACAAACTTATTTCAGTCCAGCTACACTGAAGTAATTGGGAATTTCATGCTATTTAGCAGCCAAATGTTGAAATTGCATGTCCCCTATCACTTCTTCAATTTCTGCCCGAGGCACTGAAGCTAACATTACAGGTCTCCATCCAATCTTTTGGAGGAGAAGCTCGACTAATAAAATATTATTGCAGTTTAAATTTGGCTCAGCCCGAAGGTCAACGTGTTGTCCAGGACCACCTGGAAATATTATTTTTAAAATCAAGATTTTCTTCTTGTTCTTGTCCTCCTGCATCAAAAAAACCTGTAAATCAGATTTCTGTGCGGCACATTAACAACTTCATATTCTCTAAACACCCTGCTATAATGGCTGGTTTGTTCCAATCACATTCTGGCTGCTAAATAGCGCCGCATGTGAGCAGCGCTGCACACTGCCGCCTTGTAGCCCCAACACTGTTTGGTCTTCCCCCTGCCAGTCAGGATTAATTTCCCATGAAGGACTCAGGTGTGCTGGCATCTCTGCTCGCCTGCACGCTGGGCTTGTTATCTGTTTTTAGTCATCAGCTGCCCATCCACCCTTTTAACCCTGGAGCAGCCCTTTCAGCCTTGTCAAGACCCCGCTGTCATTCCCAATGTTTACCGAGCTACTGAAACTCCCACTTGAGGGCGAGCTGGAGTGCCTCTATGCCTGTGTGGCTGTCTGCAGGTTTACTGGGGTTTGGGAGAGGAAAACTAAACATGTTTAAAGCAATTAATGTGATTAGTGCTGCCTAAACTGTTTTCACTGATAGCATCAAAGATTAAATTATTCCCATGTCACAAGTCTCGGCCCTCAACCGCCACTGTGTTTATAGCGTTTAACCTACATGTCGGATAAGTTTAGCTTCAGTGTTTATCTTATCGTGGCTGCTAGGAGATCACAAAGAGAGCAGCCTTTCTTCTATGAACATGAATCTACTTCATGCAAACGCTACATAGTCTTCAGAATTTTCTGTGAAAATAATGACTACTGAAATGTATTTAGCAGGTGTATGTTCCAAATTTTCTAACATATGTTGTAATCATAATATGCAACCCCCTTTTGTTAGATGCATAGACTACATACAGTACTGCATACTTCTAAAAAGTGGTGGAAAAATGTTATTGGGCACGCCATGTTTTTTACTATGTGCTAATGGCTGGACCTCAAAATATTAATTTGATGATATGATGTTTATTTAAGCAAATTATCTGTTATTTAGTAACTTTTGCATGACAACAGACGTATTGAAACTGTTGAGAATGCATTTTTGTCAGTAGTATTTGAGATTGTGTCAAATTTTAAGGGAGAAAATTTTAATTAAATTTCTGTATTCTTATTTCTCTATTGAATCTTCAATATATGCAGAGAACATAACCTCAACCTAAATGATTTTTTACAAGACTTAACATGCGTTGCTGAAGGGTAAGTTCAAACATCACTCCTACTCTGCCAGTAATACTTATTTATTTCCCCTTGTTTGTTGCCTTTCTAATTTTTTGGGTTGTACAAATGTACTTGCTGCCACACGCAGCATCTTCCTTGGTAAAAAGGTTGATAGCAGATATTATGGTGAATGTCTCTACCCAGAGGTGTCTGCTGCTTTCCTCACACATCGTGCTGCCGTCCAGTTTCCACAGAAATAATCTGCACAAACCGATTAACATGCTTTCCCCAACAGACCCCTAACTATAATTCACCTTCAAATTTGTAGTGGAGAGAAGAAAGCAGAGAAAGAGTGAATATTCCCTTCATACATAAAAATACACACATTTGGCAGGTCAATAATAGCAGTGTTTGTTTTCCAAACCTAAATGCTTGGCGCCATATTTCAGCAGTCAGCATGGACTGTGTCTGTCATGACGGCTGTGGCGGTGTGGATGTTCCGCAGAGATTTTCATTAAACTTTCTCACCCTCACTGCCGTTTTTGTTACTCTGCGTCCCCTTAGATTAGGATTACTGGTGCCATGTTTTACTGTGGAAATAACTTTACAAAATTGGGGTGTAACTTAAATACCGAAGTAAATGTTATTTTTATTTTTCATTTAGCTGTGTGTACTGCCTCTTTAACATTTTATTTATTTTAAATTAATTGTCATGTATTAATGTAGTTTGTACTATTTCTTTGTTACTTCGACAGTGTTATGTGTTGTGTTCTGGACTATGAAGTTGTTCAATACTTGATGTTTAACATAAGATACAGCAAATGGAAGATAAAAACAATAATAATACATTTAAAAATGACTTACTCAACATTATCTGTTTTACCTGCTGATCTGAGGGCAAAATTACGTTAATGGTTTTTAAATCCTCCAAAACATGTCCATAATATTGCTGAAACATTATGTTTCCTCTGTTATTTAGTTGTTGACTCATTCAATGTGTTCAGACGATGTCCGACAATATGGAGAGCTCAGTTTTGACAGTGAACACACACTTACCACAGATCAACCATGTCACCTGACACGGCCCATCCATGACCTGGTTTAGGTTTCGTGGGTATTAAATGGAGGCTGTGTGAATAGATGATGCACTGTGAGTGAATGAAGGAGCGCTGGGACGAGTGTTAGCCCTGATGAAGCTGGAGGCCCATTGTGTCACTCTCTCCTAAGTCGAAACCTTATCTGGTGTGGGCAGACTTTACTAAAGGTCAGGCTACAATCCACTGACAGTTTGTGTATATGATTCTGTTTTTATTTTGGGCGGCCTAGATGTTCGGAATTTGCTGAAGGAAAATATAGACTTGAAGACAAACAACACCTTTCCTTCCTCGCTGCCATTTTCGTTTCTTTCTAGAGTCTTGCATTTAGAATTTTCTGTTTATTAACTGTATTTGGTAACTGTATTATCATTGAATAGATTTTAAAGGAACAACATGTATGCCTACGTAGATGCTTATGCAGGAGGTCTTGATCAGAGACTGTCATCCTCCAATAAGCTCCTCTCCTCCTGCTCAAGAGTTGACACCGTAGACGCTCCATCAATCATTGATGTGTTAACAAATCTGTGGTTTTCATTGGCTGAGTGGTGAGGATCAAATGGGGCGAGTGAGGTCGGACATGATCTTGTTTACAGTCACTGTCACTTGTCAGTCCAATGTACAATACTCGAGAGAGCACTTATCTCATGCTAGACATTCCATCCCATTAAAAGCCGCCGCGCTGCACACTCCGGTTTCCCCAGGCAGTCTTGGTGCAGGTATACTGTCATGCATCCTGCTGTCTCTCAAGTGGACATGTGTTTCAACAAAGTTGCTCGGCTTGACTGTGTAACTCAAGAGCGGTGGAAAAAATGCCTTCAATTATACCACCCGTGTTTAAAAAAGGTTTCTGGGGCTTTTTCATGCCCGGTGGTCTTCAAAGGTGGAATTGAACGTGAGTTATTTTTCTTGAAGGCCTTTCACCTCAAAACGTCTTTTCATGTAATCAACTTCATATATATAGATATATATAGATATGTATATAGATAGATAGATTTAAACACAATATAATAATAGAAACTATTATCTCCGCAGTTCCAGTTTTTGTTTAGGTGTCCTTTTGTTTAAGCGTTAAAGGACTCAGCTGTTGGTGAATGATGACGATTGTCCAATCTTGAGGTGTAGGACAGTGTCAAGAAGTGTCTTACGCATGGAGGACAAACATAAAGCTACACAAAATCAGTCCAAGTGGTGTTACAGGTAAAAAATGACAACGCCCCTGAAACAGAACCTTGAGGTGCACCACAAGAAACTGGTTGTGTCCTAGAGATAAAATTGCAGATGCTGAGAACAGCTTTAAGAATACCTTCAATGGTCCCATTAAAAAGACAAGAACAATGAGTTATGTTCTCTGAAATTCTGAGAATCTGCCGAAGTTATCACTTTCCATTCTTGATGTGCTCGCTGCTGCCCCGAATATTCAGAGCAGACAACATATGGTAGCAGGAATCAAGTTGTTATTTTGCTAGCATGGAGCATTAGTGAATGTGTGTGTGTGTGTGATGGCTGCCCATGCTCTGGCCCACCTGTGCCATCAGTCATTACATGTGACCAAAGGCAAAGCCCTCTATTTACTATTGACTACGTCTGTGTTTTTCTTTTCTACAGTTTGAGGGCTGTAATAAAGCGTTTTCACGTTTGGAGAATTTGAAGATCCACTTAAGGAGCCACACAGGGGAGAAGCCATACCTGTGCCAGCACCCGGGCTGCCAGAAAGCCTTCAGCAACTCCAGCGACCGTGCCAAGCATCAGCGCACTCACTTGGACACAGTAAGCAACACTGTCATCTCTTACAAGCAACTGATCTTCCTGACTCATTCGGAGTGCGTGCAATGGATGGATGCAGGTGTGGTGCTTTGAATGTGCCCATCCTTCTTCTTTCTTTATTGCGTCCCGCTCTCTGTCGGTCAGCGTGTCGTTCTCTCTCGCTCTGCGCTTTACGCGACACACTCGTTAAACCGTCATTTCCATTCGTCTCCGTTTGGCTGGTAACCGACTTGGAGCTGAGCGGTGAGCTCACACAGAGCTTCGCCTGTTTGTCAGACCTGAGAGAAGAGAAGGAAAGGTTGAGTCAGTCAAGGCTGCCACTCGTCATGTCTTGGTGAACACGCCAAAAAATCACTTTATCACCCTCTGTGGGCCAGCAAGTAAATAAGTACTTTTTCTAAAACGATGTACTTAATTTTATTGCTGTATTTATTTTGCGCCCTAATAGTTGCCTTAACCATACTGATAAATGTTTTTTATTTATAGTTCAAATTACACTCACTCAAATGACTTAGCTGCGCGCATTACGACGCTACACTGTCACACAGTTGCTCTCAGATCCGTCCTGCTAGGAGGAAAAAAGTTTTATTTTTTTTATTTTTTATTTTTTTTATTAATGGGAAGGCTATGTCTGGCAAATAATATTGGTATCAAAGCTGTGTCCTGCCAAGTGAAAGAAATATGATGCATGTTGTGCGTATTGCTACTCTCACTAGGCATTTTTGTTTATATTGGGGGATAAAAACATTCATAAATTTCAGAAAAATAGTAAGAAGACACCATTCCTAAAAATAATTCCTTTTTCAATATTTCACACCGCTCCTTCCTCCAGAACAGTCTCCCACATATCGTGTAGCACCAAACCACTCAGAAAGTAAAACAACGTTGACATTAAAATTCAGACTTCTGTTATTCTATTAGTAACATATTTCTTGCAGTCTACCTTTTTTCCCAACATGCAACACACAAGCTCGCTAATCTGGGACCCCGAAACTAACAGCCGCACATTAACACCCTGCCAGGGCTGTCTGTGCGCCCTGCTCTGCCAAAAACGCTTTGGGAAGTATCACTTTAAAGATGTAATGATGTTTATTCTACACAGAAGTCGTACATGGTTTTGTGGAACTGGATTGGGTGTTTTTCAGCAAGACAAACGTGTTAGAGAAGAGTGGCACTGCAGGCGCGCTGGAATAACAACAGCGTATTTTCAGAGAGAGTTGCCGTACGAAGGGCGAGCGAATAGAGACTCGGCTCCTCTTACACTTAAATGGTCATCCTATAGTCCTGAGGATAAAAACAGAGCAGCCGTGAGGGAAAGTCCCTCATTTAGAGAGCTGCACGCCACATTCACGTGAATAATGAGAAAAATGGGTTGATGATTTGATAACGGTGAAGTCATGTTGCTTGTGTCATTTTGGTTAGTTGGCTCTCTGCGCACCAACTTAGTGGTGCATTACTGGAAGGAAAGAATCCAGTCTCCTTAAAAAACCTATTTAATGACATGGCTTCAGTATCCTTGCTGATCAAATGTGTTTGAACGAGATGCTTTCTGAAATAACAACAGCAATAAATGGCAATAAATTTGATTCTGATTCTGAGCTGACGGATTATGTGACAAATACAATGTGCCCAGTGAAACTGGCCAACTTTCCAGGGCATCCACGACCTTTCACCCCAGTAGCTAGGAGATGCTGCAGTTCCCCACAAGCCTAGAATACTGAGGAAAGCCTTGTTTCAGGGAAGTGTTGTGTGACTAGCATCAGTTTCATTATTATTATTATTATTATTATTAAGTATTTGACTCAGGTTAATGTAGAATTGATCATTGTGTTCCTTTTTATCCTGTCCCTCTTTTCTCTTTTCTGCTTCTGCTCCAGCTGTAAGGTAAGACCTCAAGGTTTCCTTTCATTCTTCCACTGTCTTTTTGAAATTCCATTTATCTGGGTTTTTTAAAATGTTCACAAAATGTCAGATTAAAATTGTTCTTCTTCCACGAAGGACAAAGTGAAATGTCACCAAAAAGACAGTTTACCTACTCAGTTTAGCATTTGAGGAAACAAAGAATATTATCAGTAAAAGCATCTTGTACCGTGGAATTTCAAGCCCCTCCCATGTGACCGCAACTGTACTTGTAGTCCACCAGGACGTATTTACTTTCACAATGATTATTCTAGTTGTAGGTCAACGCTGACAATGATGCTGACGTACAACTTACAGATTTATTAGATGATCACATTTTACTGGGGCTGTCAATAGATTCAAATGTTTCATTTCAATTAAATGCACCAAAGATGAGTTAACTCAAGGTGAATGGTAAAATGCATATTTTTTATCTGTCCTCTCATTATACGTGATTTTTGTGGGTTAAATAACATGAAACAAGGATAAATTGTGCCATGTTGTTCTGCGTTTCAGTATTTATCAGTTCCTTTTGTGGTTTTGCTCTGACCTCATGAGGAGCTCATGAATACAGGTTGAGAGCACTTTGCCCACCTCTGTCCTAAACCATCCATCTGTTCACAGAAACCTTATGCATGTCAGATCCCTGGCTGCACCAAGCGCTACACGGATCCCAGTTCCCTCCGAAAGCATGTGAAAATCCACTCGGCCAAAGAGCAACAGGTGCGTGGAAAGGTAAGATGGGGGGAACGATACATTCAAACTCTCTCTGTTGTTTGTTTTACTCAACATTTAAAATACCTTTGTTTGCTAAATTTAAAGAGTATAAAGAGTATAGTTTTATGTTTGGCTGCAAAACAGTTATGTCACATTCAGAAGGCCTGCATGTTGCAGTTTTACATGTCCCTTTCAATGGATGAGACCACATTTTAATGTGTTCATGCTCTAAAGCCCATTATTCCTCTGACTGGAAGAGAGTAAATAAGAGAGAATAGACTCATTGTTATGGAGAGGCTGAATGGTGGCAAGCAGGATGATGTGTTTCTTTGCTTGGAGTGGTAAAGGAAAACACATGTGGACTTGTAACATTGTTAATAAGCTGTAGTGCGGAATACTCCAGTGGCCAGATGTTATGGACAAATGTCAAACAAACGCTCTTGCTCCACTCTTGGAGCGGACTTGAAGAAAAACTTTTAGCGCTGTAAGTAAGGGGGGAAACAGCCCCAATTACATTTGATGAATGTTTTTCTGAGCACTCCAGAGGGCTCATGAGGGCCTGCATATACATATTGACGGATATACACAGACCGAAGTGTGAAGTCACGATGACGATGACGCATGCTGTCAGCTGGAATGTGACTAAATAAAGCAGAAGCTATAAGAAATAAATGAAAAGCTATCGGATCAAATATGTCTCACTATTAACGTGTCAACTTGCTCGTGCTCAAGACTATTAACTGTGATCACAAAAATGAGCAAGTTTTTTAAGGGGTTTAGTGTGAGTTCTTGCGTAAACTGGACTCCAGAATATAAATCAGAAACTGATCTCTGAGACTCTCGAAAAGTGCACTGGATAAGAAAGGACTGTCACGTTCCCAAGTGTAATTGATGAGCTGCCTTTTTTTATACAGATCCACCCACTGATCCCCAACGTTGCTGCTGGCACGAGAGACCGAAACCTATTCTGATATTAAATGATAAGCAGGTTTTAATGTGGACCAGATGCCAGCTATCAGAGGGCCAAGCTAGTGAGGCAAAGAACCACTCATATGTGGTGTGTAGCGGATTATCAAGTTAACCAGAATATGAAATTGAATCAGGCAATGTGACAAGTGAATCCACAAGGGACCAATGACAACCGCAAAACATTACAAGATGACAACTTTGAACACGATATTTATATATTTAACAGAATTAAATGTCTTATTAAATCTGAAGTCAATTGGATCACTCAAAAGTTTTGGTTTGAACCGTCGTTATCAATATCCTTCGTTATTGGACTTTCCTGTTGAATTGTTTAAACGGTTGAAAACCTGTTGACCACAGCTCCGGCCCTGTCCTCACCTGGAGCAGGACGCCCTGAGTGACTGTCTGTCCATGCAGCATCTTCATGGCGCCGGTTCTTCACAGCACCTATACACAAGCAAAGATGGTCGCTCCCCTGGGATGAACCAAGACCTCTTTACAGGTACGAGCACCTAGTTGGTTTTTCTTTTCCAAAGCACATTCTGTTTCAGACTGTGGTGAAACTTCCTGGACAAATTCTGCCCCAAATAAAATTCTACACAAGTATACAGTCAATTTTGTGACTAGCAAAACCCTCCATGCACTAGATCAGTGAAACTTAACCATAGGGTTGGGGGCCTTGGTTGGCCCGCGAGCCCGTCCTAAAGGGCCACTGGAAGTTTTCTTGTTTTACACCTTTGGGCTGTGAGGGCCGCAAGATGCTCAGTTTTAACCGATTAGCCACGTATGGTGGCAGTAGTGTGTCACTGAATTGATTTGACAGCTACAAATCTGTGATAATTAACAACTAAGAACTATAAGTTCTTGAAAAGAAAAAAAGATAAAGAAAGTGATGCCGCCATCCCCAACAGTAAAAACTGTTCATGAAAGAACTTGTTGAATCCTTCTTTTATGATATTTAGACATGGTTTTATTTTTATTTTTTTTATTTTATTCCGCCTTTTTTTTTCAATTTTCTCAACAGTTTCTTCTTTCTCAAGCGTATTTTTTCTTTTTTTTTTCTATAGTAAATTTGATGAACAAGAATGCACCTGGTTCTGCTTTTCTATGACAAATGTCTTTGCAACGATCACATGGTTTCATGTCATTTCACATGGTTTTGGTTTGTTTACATGTGAGAAGATTAAATATGGTTATTGATCATGAATGAACTCAAGAGTAATGAATCAGTTCTATTACCTGACTGGGCCCCGGGCCCATTTGTTCTGGGAGAGGTGGGCCCCAAGATCAAAAAGGTTAAGAACTCCTGCACTAGATGGTGGGTTCAATTTTCATATTGACTAACTATTGTTGACCATGCTAAGCTTTGGCACTCTGGGATGGTGAGCACTGTGCTCTTAGCTTCAATGCTGTTATCGTTGTACTTAAAATAAAAGTACCTGATGAACCCATGAATTTCAGTGATGACTATTCAGAACCATCGTTGAGGCCTGGCTTGCTGTGTAGACAAGTGTAATTATTGATAAACTACTCCCACACATGACTGTAATCATTTCAGTAAATGCTCAAGGCAAAGCATTAATCCTTCCAGTGTCTTTACCTCGTTCCCTGATCAGCTTCCAGTGTTCCACAAGTCTGTCCATTTGTCAGTAAACGCAATCTTTAATGGATGACATAAAGGAAAAGCAGTTTGTTCTGAAATTCTTGTGTATAGCTGTCAGTTGCACCATCAATTGAATGACATTGGCAGAGATTCAAAATACCGGTGAGTGTTTTTGTCCGCGTCTGAAGAAGCGGAGCTGCAACTGAAGCCTGACCGCCAGAACACCTGGCCAAGCAATCACCTTCCTCAACGTGGAAATCAGGGGCCTTGTTCCACATTCCTGCTCATGTATTGTGGTCAGCTCGAGCAGTAAAAAACGGGTTTTAATGCCTTGATCCTCGAATAACCCCCCTATGGGTTGTTTCTCGACTGTCTTACACGAGAAATTCTTCGCTGACATGCTTGTTTTCATTCATTGTATGTCGCTCCGTCTGGGAAGGAAATCACCCCAAAACTCAGCCAACTCATGAGCCAAAATGGTAAATCGAATTAGTTAAATTATTTTATTAAAGTCAGACATAAGAGCAGCTCTAGAAATGGAGCTCGTCTTCCCACTCCAAGAGCCGCTCAGTTTAGAGAGGTATTTCATCGCCATATCATGTAAACGTTTCATGTCACGAGAAAGCTGCAAAATCCATTAGAAACAGCAACAAACAGAAAGGTTTATTCATCACATGTGGCCTTTAAACGTCCATTTGTTTAATTGACGAGTTTGACCATCGCCAGGAGTCACGGGACCTTGGATGGGGAACAAGAGAGAGATAAATAGATTCTAACTATCTTAAAGACAACAAAGATGCCCTGCAGCTTCTTCAGTTTATAGTCACATCTGTCCTTGTTTTCTTCCTGAACGCAATCCAAACTCCCTGTTGCTCCTTGTTTTTGTTGCTGGAACCCTGCGTACGGTTGTCGACTGCGAAAGCTCAACGTGTCTCTGAATGTCAAACCAGGTCTCTGAGTTCTGGCTTTCTACTTTTAGCCACCCTGGGTTTCTGAAGGGTTATTGCTTGTTTTAAGAGTTTGAGATGCCACAGGAATCCCTTCATAAAATGTGCAAAGGTGAGCAGTTCTTAATGCCCGGGACAGTATTCATCATACAACTGACCACAAAACCTGTTTGCGGACAGATGAAATGATGGATTAATATTAAGCAGTGTCGCCTTCAGGGTTGAACCTTTCTCTTGATATAAATAGGTGTGCAAACCCAAAAATGTATTATCGCAGGTGCAGTATACTGTAGGGTGTGTGCCTCAGTGAGTCGGTTTGTTGTGATTCACTTGTAATTTGTGGTGCTCTGTGCTGACTGCTCACTAAATGATTTAGTGTAGGCAAGAAGAAGGTGAAAATGGACGGGATCCTGCCTGTATGATCCGCTCTACTCTAGAATGTCGCACTGTCAAAGCCACCTTCAAAATGGTTTGGAGGGCTCTGTGTTTTAGAAACAGAACAATGGCTCTCCGCTTCCGGTCAGCATCAGCACCACTGACACTCCACTCTCGTGGACTGCATTGAATCTCATTCCAATTGCTGCCGTTAAACCATAAATTCATAACACCCTGATGGTAAATGGCACTCTCACTACTCATACTATGAGTGTTTTGTTGCACTGCAAGAGTTGGAGCTCATCCACCTAACCAACCTTAATAGTCATCCCTGCTCACACCTGTCTTCTTCATGTCCATGTATAACATTTCCAGGGATCCTAATGATTGTTCATCTTTTGCCCAGCACTTCCATTTCTGGCACACTGGTCCAACATGTTCCCTGTATCCAAATGAGGCGTCCCTCTTACATTCTTTTGTCTAAGTCACTCTAAGTCTAGTCACTCCAAATTAAAGGCTGTGTATCTTCAACTCTGCCACAGTCAGTGTGCCAGAGCTCTTCTTCAGAGTTCAGACTTCAGAAATCTTTATTGCCAATGTCAGAGAGGATCCCACCAACTGGGAATTTCTTCGAAGCTTCCAGCCAGTCCATTCGTTTCCTCCCATTCCATCCTGCCTGCACAGTCCTCTTCACCGCTCCAACCTCTCCACTACCTCATCTTTACTACAAATCACCATGTTTTTGTCAGCCAAATGTTTTTACAAAAATAAATACTTTTAATCCAATATTTTGAATATATTTGGTGGGGCTGTCTCGGTGAGTTTGTCACCTCTTATATCGACTCGATCATACAGTGTCATGTGGCCAGAGTTTGTTGTCAAGCAGTTGTTGGCCTTACTCACTTACTTGCTGATGCAAATTCTCGGGTCTCATTTTCTAAGGTTCACTATAAACTATGTGCAGTGCTGCTGGAATGAGTTGTGTATGCAGTAAGCTTTCACTCTTTGACAACCTTGTTTTGCTTGAAAAGGAATTTCTCATTGCACCGCTCTTTGTTCATGGGCCGATTGAACGTATGGAGGCAGCCAGCCCATCATTAACACTTGCAGAGCAGAAAATGAGTCACACTTCCAGTCAAAGCTCCCCAGTCTCATGCTCGTGCTTGCTCACCTGGTGCTGCAGCGGGACTTACGAGAAGCTCTCGCAGTTTTATGGAGCCTCATTAGAGTGTCTGCTAATTAACCAGAGGAAGGACTCCTTGTCGTTTTAGTGACAGCTTTTACGTGATCCTGCTGTTCTGCATGTCCAAGTGATCTGGCTCAGCTCGAGCAGCATCTTTTCAGAGTGGTGCTGAAATGTGGGCCATCATAGCTGTTGTTTGTTGCCTGGTGTGCCCCTCTGGTAGCAGATGTTGGGGCTAAAGGGGAAAACATTTACGCCCTGTGATTGATGATTGGGGCATAATGAATCAGGCTTGTAAGCATTTTGGAGCGCTGTCAGATCTGGCCTTGGCATGGTTCCACATGAAAACAGCTGGACCTGCAGCCTCTGAGACCAGGAGCGCGGCTCTGTTCTCTTCCTTTCATCTCCTTTGACACTTGTCCACTTATCACTGGTGTTTTAACTGAACAGTCAACGCCCTGGTGTTCAAGAAAGGTTGACAACAAAGTGGTTTGTGTCCAACACTAGAGACTATAGAGTCAACCGGCCTTTAGTTTGTTGAGGTATTGATTGAATTATTAGTTCTGAAATGAGAATTGTATTGACAAGTTTACAAACAGATGCTTAGAGCTTAGAATGAATATGTAAGAGGGCGGTGCCTGTGATAAGATGGTGCGGCCAAATGATGTGGTGCTGTTGGCTCTGTCAGGCTGAGGATTTCAGTTCACTGCAGCACATACAGAGTGGGCCAGGATGAGGATCAGGTCCAAGATCATGGTGCGGTGAGAAGGGCTGAGATGTCTGGTTAAAGTGTGAGAGGAGATTCTCCCTTGTATTGGAGGAATTCAACTGTCTTGTTCAGCAGTGTGGGATAGTTGGACTGTGAGGTCCAGGACTCTGTATCGGATTCTGGTTCATCCGTGCTTCCACTCTCGCATTGAGCTTTGGGTCGCAACCAAAGGAACATGGCTGAAGATGGAAAAATGTGGAGTGTAGGAGAACTATTGGAGCCAAAAGATGATGTGAAGTTTTGACTCATTGATCGTATATTGACTCAATACTACATTGCAGTGTCTTCACGAATGTTTTTAGTTAATAAATATCTGAAAACTGTGACTGAAGTGACACGTCTTGTGTAAGACGAAGCTCATGTGGTTTAGCTTTTGAAGACATGGTGACATTTCTTTGGCATAGGCTGAGTAAAAGTCAATCTTAATTTCTTATACGTTCAATAAAACATCTCCAGAAAACTTGATTATAACAAAAAAAATAAACAATAATTTCATATTGATGTCTGTCTTTTGGGAATATGACCTTGAGCTTGCAGCACCACAACTACATCATAACTGAGGTATAAAATAAAATTTAAAAAAGGGGTTAGTAAATCTGGCTTTATTTATTTTCATACTGGTCAGAAACATGTAACGTTTGAGTTAATTACCCCGTAATAACAATAAACAGCTGAGAATACAAGTCCAAAGCCTCCGGCTGCACCAACAACGTCTCCTTAATTACAAACAGCACAAACACAGAACATTTTATTTTGTATAAGCTCCCTGATTGGATAAAAGATGTCAAAACAAAAATCCTGTTTCCATGAAATGGCTTCTAATTTGCTCAAAGAAGAAGGAGAACAAGCCCTTCAGTTTATTTGGCACATTTACTGGATTAGCTTTGTTTGTCTTTCAGGCCTCTATGCTGGCTCCAGCAACCCCCACCACAGTGGGTCAGCCGAGCTCCTCGCCCCCGCACCCAACACCGCACTCACCTCCGCCCCTGACCTGCCATCCCGACAGCACCGGCTGGACCGGGACCTTGGAAGTCCTCATCACCTGTCCCCGCTGGCTGCCATGGACGGAACAAGAGACGCGTGAGTCACTCACAAATGAGGGATGTTTTCGATCACGGAGAGGCTTTGGATCAGTGGCAAGAGTGTGAATGAGGACACACGCTGGGGTTCTAGTAAGGAACAAAACATGATTAAGAAATGTAAACCAAGCCTGACTTAAATGTCAACGATCAAAAAGAAAGCATAAAAGTCGTGCAGGGACATGACAGATTTTATTGCAGGTCGAAATCCCCCTTTTTGTACCAAACAAGTTGATAGCTGGGATCTGTGGAAAACAAGGTTTTTGCCACTGAGCAGGCACTTCAGCACGCTTTATCACAGGGTGGGCACAGAGAGGTGCTAATGAGTTTATCTTGATGGCTCCTGACCCCCTCATGACTCATGGAGGGAATGAAGAGCAGATAGTGAATACCATGGATATGATGGCTCATATCACCTGCAAGGAAGTGGAATTTTCTCATTCAGAACAGAACACTTCCTTGTAGAACACTGAAGATGACTTTTGGTTGCTTTTGGTAAAATGGGCTTATCGTCTCGTGACGGCTAATGATTAAAACCATTATCACTTTTTGTTATGTCATTGCCCCCATTTTTCCGCATGATGAGACAAGTTACGGATGATTGCATTTTGGAAGTGTTCCGCATTTCCATTCTGATCCAGGAATAAATTGAAGGTTCGTCACTGTGCATGGTGCAGAATGAGCTACGCTCGTGCCATTCTGATTCACACCTGTAATGTGTGTGCAAGCAAGGCCCAGAATGCTCCTGCCAACTGCTGTCCTCGTGGCTTGAGCTCTGCCAACAATATACTAGTATATAAAAATATATTGAATTTCATAGATAAGATCAATGTAGAGCAACACTATTAAAACTAATTCAACAACATAGGTGTGGTTTGTCCTCCCATTGTGCTAAAACCTTAAGGGCTTAATCTGTTTGCGGAATTGTCCATAGATGTGAGTGTTGCTGTGTCCTATGATGGACGGCTGACCTGTCCAGTGTGTTGCCCAAGCTTTGCACCAAATAGCTGGGACAAGCTATTGTGACCCCCACCCGATGCTAATAAGCAGCAGAAAATAAGTGGATGAATGTGTGAAAGTTGCTGGTGTCTGATGCCGAGAAACATAAATGAATATGTATGCGTTTTTGGTGCAGCGCCAGAAAGTGGCTGTTTGAATACCTCACACCAGAATCCTTGTTTACATTGAATGTTGTGTGGCAGAATGGATTGCATAGACTCACACTACTGCTACACTGAATCCATTTCCATTTTGGATTTAAAAAAATGTAAACAAGAGATAGTATCGTTCAAGGGAACCAAGTTGCTAAATCATAAAATAGACATCTGATCTGATGTGCTTCTGTATGATCCTGTTCTCGTAAAACCTTCAGTACATCAAGCAGCACTCGCACAAAGCCATATGTTTAACGGTATTATTGTCCTAACACTTGGGCCGAACCACGGGGCCTCATCGTATTCCTCATAAAACCAGGCAGGACCGCAGGGCTGGCCCACTTAGGTCATAGTCACCGCTCTCACTCTCGTTGACAGCCTCACTTGGGCCGGCTCGCTGAAACAAACTTCACAACCTCACTGACGCCCCTCATGGGGAAAACAGCGCGGGGTCAATGTGACACATCACTGGCTCTAATTCTGGCAACCAAGCCCTTGTTTATAACATCCCGCTCCGCTGACTGGAGCATCAGTGAGATGATGAAACCACTTTGCCGGATGTGACTCACTCTTTAATAAGGGCAAATGGCTACAAACCTAATAGGAGGTCACCTTTTGGGGTTTATTAATTCTTTTAAACGCTCACATCGAGTAGTATGAACTGTTGCCTTGGCTTTAAATAAAAACAAGCCAATGTTGTTTTTTTCTACTGGTGAAACTTGATAGATAAGCAGTGAAAGTGTTTTATTAAGTGAGTGTGCGGAGTAATAGATAACAAGACTCGACCAGGGACACTTCAGCTATGAAAACAGGCTATTAATTTGTGGCTTGATATTGGTAACAAATTTCTCACCAATGTTTCTGGCACTTGATGTCTGTTATTGTGCCATCCACAGTTTATCCCTAGTCAAATCTTGCTGTTGGTCAGAGGCTTTAAAGGAGCGTACGTGCACGTATGAAATGTTGATGTAAATGTTCATCAAATGTTAGGTTTCTGTTTAAATGCTGTTCTGAATATTAGGGCGATGGACTGGAAGGAATCTGGCGATTCGATGCGCATCCAGATACAAGGCTGTTACAATGCTGTAAAGAGGACAATATATTGAAATAGTTGTTTCAAGTGACATTACAGAACTTACAATATTATGCGCATAATGCACATTGTACTCAAACAAATTTATTGAACACTGACCAGATCTCATCTTTAACAAGGAGCTGAAGGTGGAAGTCAATTTACTGCTTGCTGCGTGTAATTATTGATTTATTAAATATCAATATACCGTGCTTAACACACAGATGCACTGACGTACTGATAGTAAAATTTAAATAATAAATTGACAAGTAATTTTAGCAGAATCCTGCACACTTCATCTCGACACAATGATGTTGCGTTGTCAGTAAATGCCTAGTCTTCTGCTGCAACTATATCTCAGAACAATAATATTTTACTTAATATTAAGTTTCCTACCTTCAAAACTGAAAAATTATTATTCTCTTTAGGTTGGCTCGGTCTTAATAACAATGAACAAAGAGTTGAATAACTACACACTTTGTCATAAAGAGGAGAATGATGCAAGAGATTTTGATTCTTGACCTTTTTCTGACGTTATTTCCAAAGCTGGCCTCTTAGAAATTCTTTCAAAAGGTGGACTAGAACATTTGCGTTTTAAAATAGAAACAATCATTACACCCCATATGACATAATGTCGATTGTCGCTTCCTCTATAACTCACGACGCACTGTTCAGTTTTAGTGAAACACGAGACCCGCACCGTCTCTGAGCAGGAGCTGTGAGTGAAATTGTGTGTGCGACTGAGAGGAGTTTACATTTAGCAAACTAGGAAACACACATGATTGCGTGTGATTGGAGCGTGAGCCACAGCAGACCTGTTGATTTCCAGCACAAACAGTGGAAGCGGGCCGGCGCGCTGCAGCCGCCTGGATGTAAACCTCCATGCGCTATGTCGGTCTGGAAGCATCTGGAAGGTTGATGTGTTGTTTCAAGGCTTTAGAGCAGGAGAATACTGTTGAAAATTACCTTGTGGTTTGTGTGCCTCTCTCCGCGGCATGCACAATTAGCAGCACCGCGAGAGGAATGGAAAGTGAAAAGGACTTGGGAAGTCTTCTGTGTGGAGCTGGTTACACTGGCAGAATGATAGATTGGATCTGATACAAGGACCAGTTGCTTGGGATGCTTGATGAAGAACATCTGATGTGTGTTGTTTGGGTCGGAGTCCATTTTTGTGTCAACAGAAAACCATAGTACACATTAGCAAGTGCTTCCCGGCCATACATTCCTTCTTACTCATGACGTAGTGATGGCATCAATTCCCAAATTTTCACTTCTCAGCAGATCAAGATGTTGAACGCATAAATGTGAGCAAACACACAATCTGTGTGTTCATCAAAGAGTCAGGGGGGAGAGGAGTTAAATGTGAGCCAGGACCTACGACCGGCCCGGGCATGAGACGTCCGCTCGCATTTGTCTGAAGATGGAGCCCGTGATTTACATCCTTAAAGCCTTGAGTACACAGCCTGCTGCCAAAGTCAATATCAGCGGCACACTTGTTTTTCCCAAACGGTTTAGCAGGACATTAAACATTTTGACAAAATTATCAAGCCAGGCGGCTTCTCTTGTGGCAGCCTCTGACCTCATGGCTAAATGTGTTTACACTGGCTCAAATGGCGCAGCAAGTCTCCTTTTACTTTCTAAATACTTGTGTCATTTCTCTGGAGCTAATATTAAAACATGCCAGCTCAAATACATTTCGCCGGTCAGCATGGCACGTGCATGAGTGTGTGTGTGTGTGTGCGTGCGTGTGTGCGGAGCCCCCTGCCTGCGCTGCCGCTGGAGTGTGGTGACCCGCGCTCACAGAGACATGGGTGGTAAATGTTGTCATTGAATGTGTTAGCTATATGTGGTTATATCATTACAGAGCGGGTTTTTCCTGCATATTGATACTCGCGCCCCTCTGCAAATATTAGTCCGAGGCACTTTGATACGTCAGCAGTGATTGACACAAGCTAAATGAATTAGCGTGGCACTGAAGACACCTTCATGCTTTTTACACAGCTGCCCACCAACTTTGGCAGCAATGATCCCGAAAATGTGGAAAAATTATGGATGAAACTGTAGTAGTCGCCTGAGTTCTGGAACCAATTCCACTGTAGTATTATTTTTAATGATTTGCTCTGGATTCCTTGTCAGAGTGATGCATCTCCAACTTCTTCAAGTCAACATATTTTGTTCTAAACACTCAAAAATAATGATGTCTCTCATTGCGATTATGTATAAATGGTCACGACGTCTTGCCAGAAGGAGTTTTTCTTCCGTGCTGAAGAGCTCATGTCAAACTCTTGTTGCCGCGGCCTGTTCTGGGCCCCCCTCATCATTTTAAAGAGTGCACAGATATCTAGTTATTTACTTGTTTGATGACTGACCAAATTTAAATATACCACAGTTTAACAGCGTTTTTCAGCCTCATCTTTTAGCAGTTCACGTCACTGTCAGTAAAGCTACATGACTGGGACAGTTTTAACCAAGTTTGTGCTCTAGGAAGTTCTCGATTGCATGAAAGCAACAAATTTGTTTGTTGGCGCTTAAAAAAAAAGTTAAATATTGAGTTCACCAGCACCAAAAACCAAGGTATTCTGTTTTATACGAGAGCCATTTATTTATTACTTTAAGAGTGGTTTGCTAATACCCCTACAAGAAGGGACCAGGATAATCAACTTCACATCCAAGGCTATGGTTCTCCCAGAGAATATTTTACTGTGGAGTGGAGAAGATCCAGGGGGGTTGGCAAGCCAAAATGAGTGAGGAGCTTGAGACACTGCCTTTCCTCAGGATGGAGTATCTCACATGGAAGTGATCAAAAGGGTCGTTCGTGCAAGTGTAGTTGGTGGGAGACAACAAAGGTCCAAATGATGGACTTGAAAATCAAATCTGTGTTTTCCATGATCCAGTGAAGCTCCACCACAGTGTACTGTCCTCTCTACACAAACAGTTGACCCACAGAGGCCGATGATTTCCCACCAAATTCCTTCACGAGCAACAATGATTAAAGATGGATCCTTCATGTAAAATGCGCTTATCTTTCTGGGACTTACAGAGAGTTTTCAAGCTCCACAAAATATCACTTTGCTCCTCATTTGGGGCCTGAAGGCTGGCTTAGCTTTAGCTCAGCTTTAGTCAGGATGCTACGTTCTGTCTCCCAAGCACCGCTTTAGCTCACTAACCAGAACCAGAAGTGTTCCCACCGATGCAGGCCAAGGAAGCCCCTGTCATCCATCAGTGGAGCTTAATGGTTGGTTACAAAAGGAGGCGGACAAGGGGGAAGGAGGGCGTTTGTGGGAGTATATTGGATCTGTAGAGGACAAGGTCTGAGCCCCGATCCCAAGTGGGACAGTTAGCTGCAGGTGAAGGGAAGAAGAATGAGGAGCGGAGCAGGACGGCTCATGAATCTTCCACTTCTTTCCATCCTGTCATTCCTCCAAACGCGGAGGAAAGCTGACAAGGGCAACTTAATACAAAAAGCATTATTGTTTCTGGAAGCCAGTTCATGTTAGCGCTGATTATCCTGCGTCCAGAACATCTGTGTATAAGTCATCCTGTCTTGTCTTAATGCATCAGACAGGTTTGGCAGGAGAAAGTCTGACATGGGTTTGTTGTTGTTTTTAATTTGGGTCAAACAGAACGATTTAGCCAGGTATTTATCCAATCTTAAAGTGGGGATTTGCGCTTTATCCCAGGTGTGTTGACAAACTTGGACCGATGACTTTCAAACATAAAAGTCACGTATTACACTGAACCTTTCTCAAAACATATGATCCGGGCAGCTGCTTAACATTTCTATGAAGTTGCGTTCTTGTTGTTGAGAAGAGAGGGAACGTGGAACTGTAGCCAAGTTCCATATTGAAGAGTTTTCAAAGTCCTCCACTAGAGACCAGTCAACCCCTGAATTTGATAAATATGTGTGTTGAATCACTGCCATGTTGAATGTATTCATGGGAACTTTCATCCGAGAGTGAAGCATGCGGATTAAAATATAATCTGAATAGAATGCCATCTTGAACATTGTGTGGGAGTGTGAAAATGTGTGAAATATTTCTGCTCGACATGGGACCATACATCAGGTTCTATCTCTTCTACTTTGAAGGTTTCTAGGTTCATATTTCTATGAAACAGCCATTTAACTTATTCTTGACTACACTATAAAAAAATAAAAACAAAGCAGGTTGCAACGCGACTGTCCCTCTCCCGGGTGGCTTTCTTTCTCCCACTGCCCCTCTGATATGCCTGAAATCAAAGCCATCTATCAGAATGGGACACGCAGGCCACTTTGAGAAGGAAGCGTGTGGGTCAGCTGGAGAAGCTGCCTTGCTGTCGATGGTCAGTGGAGATGAATATTGGAGATTAATGTGGCATATGAAAGATTCCCCTCATTCCTCCCAGCTGACGGGGAGCCAGCACAAGTTTGGGGAGATCAGGCGCGGGTGCAGCTGGCAGTGATTAGCTCATGATTCACTTTAGCTGCACATAGAGGCAGCTTGTAAAAATATGAACAGTATAACTGTTTCCTGACTCGGTGCTGACAGCAGCTCCTGAGGGATTGCTGCTCTCCGCAGGAACACATGGCCACGCAGCAGGCCACTGCCAGGTCCCGGGTTAGCCACGCTCGCTACGAGCAGGCTTCTGCGCAACTGGACCAGAACTGGGTGCCACACAAGCTGGTCACGTGTGTGCCATTGGATACGACCAGTAGAACAGGAATTCTGCTATGAAAGTTGACAAAACTTCCGCTTACTATCTCCAACCCCCGCTGTCCCTATGGCTCCCATTCTTTTGTGCAGCCAGTTCAAATGCTATGCTCCTGCCCAAACTCTCAGATCTACCTCATACCAGTGCCACCTCTTGCTCACTGGACTGCTGCCAGTCTACTGTTGTGCCCCCACAACTGTGGACTGTACACCAGAATACAGATTCATTCCTCAAAAGGCAACTCAAACTCCTCACACTTCCACTCCATTCAACCTACCCCCCCAAAAGACTTGGTGTGTGTTTAAGCTTGTGTTAGAACTGAGCTGAGCTAACAGCTAGAGTGCAGACCCACATAAGGTTCTATAGCAAGCAACCTTGAAGTTGGAGTCTCTCGATCTTGTTTTGCAATGTTAACAAAGGTCAAACTGGACTGAGTAAGTGTTATTTTTTTCCTTAAAATTATATGGATATTGTTAACAACAATCACAATATATTGTTGTCATTAGAGTGTTGTAAAGTCAAATCATAAAATACTGTGATATATCGTATCGTCACCCCTGTATCCGGATACATATAGGATCACCAGATTCCTACCGATATTTTTTTTTTTTTAAACTGCAGAAGAAATGTGACTTCATCTGTAAACAGTGCTTTTTTATCTTAACAGAAAATGCAGGTTTAGAAATAGGAGCATCCAAAAGTGGCCGTCTACATGGGCAGCTGGAGAAAGGCCCACGATATGGAGCACAGCCGTTAATAGAGCTAATATCAAGAGCCAGTCATGTGGCTCTGGGTAGATGTTGATCGTACACGGACTGTATTGCACAATGATGATCCTGATTCTTTGGCTTCTTGAGATCACAGCAATGAACTACATTAATAGTGTGTGCCTCAGTCCAAATAGGGGCATACATTTACACACAATTCAAATTTAGAAACATCTTCATCAAATTCTCAATACCCTTCCCTCTGCATTAATGGCCAATGATCATGAGATAAACCAGGGCCACCTTTCTGCAAGAATCCTTAGATGACCTCTGGTTCTCCTCTTCCATGATGATGAAGTTTTCCACTGCCACAGAAGCAGAGACACCTAGACTCCCATTAAAAATGAGTGTAATTGCTGGAAGACCTCGCCTCTTCTCACACTTATGTAAAGTCTATTCACTTATTCCGATCTTCAGCCAGATTCTGGTGCTGTGAGCTGAGAGCCGGGTGTGACGCCTGTCCGTCACAGACCTATTGGTCGGTAGTCACCTCAGGTCTCCACCACTGCCAGCAACACTCTGTCAACACTCCCAAACATGGACGACACAACCTGTCTGCTGGCAGCGTGAAGGTCTGTGTCATGGGAAGTTTTGTCTGATTCCATACCAGACAGTAGTTCTTTTTAGTGTGGATATCAAGTTTCATGGTGGCTATGACATCACGTGTCAGTTCAGTAACTGAGCATGACACAGCTGCCTTTGCTTTTTGGTGTGGATCCTGAAGTGCGAACGATAGTTTGGGATGAAGGATAGTTTGTAGTAGTAACAACCAGGAGGAGGCTGGAGAGATCGTGTCTCCGACTTGACCTGAGCTCAGCTTCCCGCTGAAGAGGATGTTTCTCATTACAGCGACTTCGGGACTTCTTTATTTCAACAACCACCCTCACGATCCGACCTTAGATAAGAAAATGGCTGGATGTTTTTGAGCCAGTCACCTTGGATGTTGCATTAATCTCTTGTATTCATGAAAACTCTTGTGTGTCCTGCATTTTCCACCAGAGCTGTGATTTTGACTTGGTGCTGTTCATATTTTAGGAATCTACCCTGTGGCTAACACTTCATTAAGGTTTTATTTTACTCTCGAACATTGGTGAACTATGTTGTATAAAATTAAGCTTCGTCCAAGTCTGACCAGTCCCACTTATGGTCCGCTTTGCTGGGAGAGAGAGCTCTGGTTCTTGGGGTGGCAGGTCAAGCTGAAGGAAATCCATTGCTAACCAACTCAGTAGCCAAGCCTCTCTTAAACATTAGCTGGTGATTCAGTCCACATTAACATGATCTAAAAGGATTTGGTAAAACCAGAGGCCACAAAGTCAAACCGACTTTTCCTTTTTGAACCAGCTAGCTAGGCTTTGTTCTCCTCTTTGTAAACGCAGTGACTGACGTGAGCATGTGTGCTCATGCTGGTGTGTCTACACTTTGTTGACTTTAGATCATTATATGTGGTCAGGGGACGATTATGTGTGGGGAACCCAAGTTTCCACACGTCTGGACTGTTTCTTCTGTGTGTTTAGGATCGCTCGCAGCCGATCATGTGGTCAGCAGCTCAACATGTCGCCGAGCTTTGCTGAGGAAGTTAAACTTTTCTAGTCAGAGATTTCATGGTGGAGGATTGGGATGCCAGAAGTGGAACAACTACATATGAATGGCATTTCTGGATTTCAAATGACTCAGTCGACTTGGTACTTGGGCAACGTTCTGAAAAAGAGTTAGTGATCAGATGAGGAGCAGCACCAGCAGGAGGCAACACGTGTGGCACCGAAACTGCACGGAGTTTACTGTCGTAACACACATGAGTAATTGCAATAAAACTCATTGCACATGACTCTTTTGTGAAAAGCCGGATGTCTTGGAACTACAGACAGGAGTTACTGGGCACAAAAGGATCAGTAGCAGGGTGAACTTGAACTGCATTGGTGCAGAATACTGGCCTATATAGAATGTCTTTAAACTAGGGGTGTGGTTTCAATCAAGTATGACATTTGGAATTAATATGATCTGATTAATCCCATTTTTATATTTAATAAACTTAAGTTGAACCTCGACGCGTGCTGTCAGATGAAATATCGGGGTGGAAGTTGCCTAAAGTGCAACATTTTTCTGCTTCTACCAAGCAACATCAAATTTCTCTTCTCTCATCTAGTCTCCTTCATCATGGATGTTTTGGTTATGACATCACATGGTATGATGTGGTGCACCTGGAAATGTTGCACCGAAAAATGTTCCCTGTGGTAGAAGATTTATGCGTGAATTAATCTGAGTTATGCGCATCATTATTTGTCTCTGCAATTGTGTGAATGCTTGATCTGCTACGGTCAATGAGATTTTCTAACTCAGAACTGCCTGAAAGACTGTGGACGTTTGTGCTGTGGTATAATAAATGTGAATGTCTAATACTGATTTTTTTTTGGCATCAAAATCAGAGTTTGCATTTTAGATATCATCACATTTGTAGCACTGATATTCTTTGGCTCTCATTTTGTACCGTAGAAATAAATTCAATACACAAATAAAAGTCGATATCACTTGTATAAATTCTGTATAAAAATAAGAGTAATGCAAAATAAAAAAATCTATATCAGAACTTATAGTATTTTTAAAAAAATAACACAGAAAATTGAGTAATTCAGTAAATTAAATTCACTGTAAAAAAAAATCCTGTACAGTATTCAAAAAGCGTCACAAAGAGACACACGCAAACATGAATCACACGCAATTTCCTCTGAAAGTGTATCGCTATTACTTAAAACCAAACCTCTGGCTCAATGAACATTAACCTGAAAATATTCTAGCCTGAAGACGCAGTGACCGAATGCATCTACTTCTTTTCTCTTTATGATTGATACAATAGACTGGTCCTGGCAGCAGAGGCACTAGTGCAGGGGTTCTGAACAGTTTTGATCTCGGGGCAAATGGGTCCGGGCCCCGTCCAGGTAATAGAACTGATTCCTTACTCCTGATTTCATTTGTGATCAATAACCATATTTAACCGACTTGCAAAACCAAACCAAAACCTTGTGAAATGACATGAAACCATGCGATCATCGCAAATTTATTTATTTGTCATCTAAAGTCCAACCAGCAGCAGAACCAGGTGAAAGACATTTTCATCAAATTTACTAAAGAAAAAAATATATACTTGATGCAAACTGTTGAGAAAAAAAAAGAATAAAAATCTGAATAAATTAAATATGATAAAACCATGTCTAAATATCAGGGAAAAAAAACATATTATATATAATATAATATAAAAACTTTTGCGGCCCTCTAGGAGGTGCTTGCGGCGCAACCATGGGCCCCCACTGCACTGTTAGACAGTTTTTGTAACACTGTCTACTAGTGCAGTGACTTTTTTGTACAGCACTCGATGAGTTGTAGTTTCTGAATGCAAATGCACAGAATGAATGAAGCTCTCTGTGTCCCACCCAGGCTCTCGGGTCCTCTCTTGTCTCCTGGCATGAAGGGAAGCGGGACCCCTCCTCTGGAGAAGCCGCACGGTCACCATCACCACAAGCCGTACTCCCATTACCACCAGCAGCAGCAGCCAGCCAATGATGGTGAGTCTCTCGAGAGCTCTGAACATCAGGACTCATCCTACATTTTTCTCAACATGAAGTCCTTGGATATAGACTCACACTGTGTCATGTGTTGCGCCCATCAAGCTTGGACTGAGAAGGTTGATTTATTGCCATAGACTTTGGTTTGAGGAGCATCATCTCAGCCTTCTCTGCTCCTCTGCTCTCCGACAGATGGGGTTAAACCTGACACCCCAACGCTCATTTTTCCACTGAGTACTCAGCCAAATTGTCTTGTGAAGAGTCGGATGTCTAGCACAGGCTCGTGTTCAGAGGAAGAGTTACTGACCACAGAAGGATCAGCACCTCGGTCAAAATGTTTCTATTACCAGTTGAGCTGTCTGTAAAGACTCGCTCAGCTCACTCCGGAGTTTTGGGAAGCAAACGTGGTAAAGGTTTCAACACAGAAAAGTCCTCTTAGCTTGAATGAAAGTCATGTATCTGTCTGTGGTCCCTGAGACACTTAGCTACGTGACAAAATTTCTGCTAAAGCCACAACTGAGCCCCCAAAATCAGGAAGTGTCTCCCAGTGCAGTCCCACTGCCCCGTGGCTGTCAGAGCTGATAGAAGCGCATCATTGTCGGGGAGTCACAACCACAGGCCGGATGTCTTATCTGCACTGAGTTAAGCAGCCGAGGGCCTGAAGACTGTAGGCTTCAGGGACGGACCTTCTAATGCTGTAAACGCTGGTTTCCCTGTAAAGATCCACACACGGATGTCTGCGGCACCACAGTGTGGTCATGAATGTGCTCCAGGAAAAGCTGCATCCTCATTATTGTTACTGCTGCGGTCCAACACAAACCCAGACAATCGAGTACAAATATAGCATCTGAGCTGCTCATGAAATTTCATCCGGATGAAGCGCCAACACTTCCAGTCCTCTGAAACAATCATCCACAGTCAGGAGATCTTGTCTGGCTTTCATTCCGTCCCCTCTCATCCTAGAATACCAAGGAAGCTTCCAGAGCTGCTTCCACTACTCCGACTCCTACCGGATGGACCAGGCGGTCGCCGGCGTCCACGTCCAAGGGGACTGTCAGTCGTATTCCTCGCACCAGCACAACGGCTTCCACATGTCCAGCAGCAACTCAGCAGGTTGGTTGGAGCGAGAGTCTGGCACCTGCACCAGACTCAGCAGTCAGACAACCCATCTCTCTTCCCTGACTGTCTCAGGCTTCAGCGTGACTCAGGAGCTGCAGGGTGCTGCTGCTGGCTGTCAGTACTCCTCCAGCCAAGAGGACAGTATCTTCTTCCAGGTGGGCAGCTTCGATCGCAGCCTGAGCCACATGTCCTCCGTTTACACAGAAACCTAGAGCCGCCTCCTCTCACCTGCTCCCACATCACCTGGACTAACTCTTCCCCCCCTGCCCCCAGAGCTGCCCAGCAACAGGTCGAGCTCAGTCTGCACACAGGATCCCATAAATCCATGATGCGACACACAGTGGAAAATATTCCACAAAACATTAAACTGAGTTTGAGTTATAGCCACATGTGAGGAATACATTTATGGCGAGTTAAAAACACTCAGCAGTCCGCTGTTTTCCAACAGTTTTTTTTCTTAACACAAATAGATGAAAATAAGTAGCATCTGTACAAATCAAATCATTACCGTTGTTCCTTCTCCAGTGTGAGGTATTAATATTTATTTTAGTTGAGGTGGAGGCGAAGAACATCTTGTCATCCAATCAAACCACAGGCAGAACAAACAGTGCTGGACTCAGTTGTTGTCCACACACGTTTAAAACTAAAATTGTTTCCACAAATCTCCAAACATTTTGAATGTGCATGGTGTTTTTGAATTTCAGATTCACCCTTATTCCTAAGGAGTTGACTGGTTCGTCTACTGTGGTTTGCCGCCTTACAGCAAGCCCCGCCTACTTCATTTATAAAGCCGATGTCAAGCAAAATTACCCTCTCTGGAACATGACTTTTGCGTACACACCAGTGTCAGATCGCAGCAACACAAAACAGGATTTTGAAAGCTTTGTTGAATTTAGTTATCGGTATTGGCACTTGTAGTGGAGTTCAAAGAGAAAACCAACCACTGTTGTTATAAGCGTTAAGTAAAGTCGCCACGCACTTCCCATATTTTTACTTGATACCTATGTCAGTTATCAGTCCAGGCAATGACCAGTGCCGTCGTACATATTGGCCTGTAGGGTACCAGTGTCGCCTCCTTGGTACAGCAGGCTGCAATCACCCCATTCTGAGGGCCAGTACGCTCTGACTTCAGTTACAGCAGTGCATGACATCACGTGACCATAGGAAGCTTTCCTGATGTAAGTGGTCGTAGTTTGTAAATGGGAGTATATTTACATACATACATGGCACCTTTTTAGGGGGTTTTATGACATCAATGGCAAAAGATAATAATAAGTCAAGTGTTATTACAGTTTAAATAAAGTTGTGGACAGAGAAAAAAAATTGAGCTGCCTCTGTTTAAATTAAGTTTCGTCAAAAGACAAGAAAAAAAAGCTTAGCTCATTCAAGAAAGGGTGATGAGAACCTGCTGTACCAACTAGGAGGCAGAGTGGGCGCCAAGCGGCTCTTAGGAAGGGCTGAGAAGTATTATGAAAGTAGCCATTCATTTTGCTGATGACGCTATATTTGTGTCAGTTTCTTAGCTAATGGTACGTGCGAGTCTGATTCCGTCAAACCTCTGGAAAACATCTGATGACCGGTGGTGCGTTCATGTGCCATTGGGAAGTCTGGAAAAGTCTTGCCCATTGAAGGATTCTTCCTTACTGTGGAAGAAAAGCATTTGAAACGAACTCTGTCTTCATCACGTTTCACATCCCACCGCCACACATGGGGAACATTTCGATGAAATAACAAAGGTGTGCTAATGGAAGTTTTGAGCCCCAAAATAAAATGTCTTGTGGAAGTGTTCAAACCAGCCTTGTACTTCACCGCCGTCGCGCCTTCCTCTCTCCTGTAATCTGCTCTAGACTGACGTGTAGAGATTATATCATATTTGCTGTGTTATTTTAGCTGTGGAAAATAATCTTGCTCATTTTTTCTTATTGCTTTTTGAATGTGTCGCGGGAGGAGTTAGATGAATCCAAATACTTCACCATACTTTATTATTATATGTATAAAATGTACAGTTTGTTTACAGTTTGTCAGTTCTCAAGTCAAGAAATAAATACCTGTTTGATCCAAGTTGTTCGTGTGTGCCTCACATTTCACAAAATCTCAGTGAGCTTATCTTAGATTTTGAGCACCATGATGAAGCTTGCTAGCTTCTGCTGTCCTCTGCTGACGAGAGGCGAGTACTGCAGCGAGACTCCCCAAAGTGGAGATCTCACTATTTTTGTTTTCTCTTGTTGATGTAGCTCTGAAAGTAGAAGTTACTAAAGAGAATGATGAGGGTGACGCAGTAGCCAAACACCACGATGTTCATGGAGTCGGGAAAGTCGCAGTCGGTGAAAAGGTTGTAGCCCGTGTGGAGGAGAAACAGCAGGAACTGCACCTGAGGAGGAAAACACCACCGTGTTTCCTTAAGACTCGCTCGGGTGTTTCACGCTGAGGGCGACTCACCAGCTGCAGGGAGGTCAGGTACTTCTTCCACCACAGGTACCTCTGCATGTGTGGACCCACAGCTGCCAGGCCATAGTACGAATACATCACAATGTGGACGAAGGTGTTGACCAGGCCAATGAAGAACGCTAGGACACACACAAGACTTCAGACCATCAACAAGACATCAAATGGATCCTGGCGTTTACTGGAGATCTTCTCATGACCAGACTATATATGACCACATACAGTATGTACAGGTAATGCCCCCAAAAAATGTAGAATTTTTCCATTGACACATATAATATCTTTTTCTCTCCATGGGAAACTTACACTGTCCTCCAGCCACGTACTTGACTCCTGCCCACCAGTTGAAGATCATGGTGCCGTGATGGTAAACGTGAAGGAACGTCAGCTGGTTGTTCTTCTTCCTCAGGATGAAGAAAATCTGTTGGAAGAAGAAGGAGTCAGTGCAAGACACATCACTAGCAGGCGAAATCACAGCTGCACCTGCAGATATGTTTCTCTGTGTTCTGGGCACAGGGGCAGCGGCTGAAGTGAAGAGACCCAGACTTCACCCCCTCCCCAGAAACCTCCAGATCCAAGGTCAACTGAGTGACGTCATCTCTCAAGTGTGTGGCCTCACTGTGGAGAATCCAGGAGGCTTCTGAACAAGTTGTCCATGCTGTCTCAACTGGCCACTTTAATGTGGAGGACCTTGTGTTTCTACTCTGAGTCTTTATCTTGTTTTCCGGTCACTGCTGAGAGTTCGTACCAACAGGTGGAAGTAGGACTGCAGACTGACCGGTAAATCAAGTGAGGTAGTGGACAGACGCCGATGCCGACTGTGAACTCCAGTCATGATCTGTTTCAGAGTTTTAATGCCTCGACCACCTCAGTGGCTCCTGGGCTCATTTCATTTCAGCAGCCCAACAGACTGACTTCCTTGCAACTCAACCGCACTTTATCCAAACAGGACAAATCCTTTTGAGAAAAGGGATCAAGGGGACAGTAGTGGAGTAGAAGAGGAGCTCACCGTGTCGCTGAGCTCGATGACTTTGGAGAAGAAGAACCACCAGCAGACTCGAGCCATCTGTGGAGAGCGGACAACTGAGAGTTCAAGTCAAGAGCCTCCATGAGAAGACAGAGAACAGTTCTGACCCGGAGGGCCAGCGGACTGCTGCTGTAGTCTACAGGCTGACACAGGAGGCTGTAGCTGGAGCGCCAGGACGTGACCAGGAACTGGGGCGCCACCATCCGAGACGGAGGAGAGGAGTAGGTTCGTCTTAGTTATTTGGATGAGGTGATGATGTCACGTGACCTACCTCATGGAACATGTAGGCGGACAGGCCCACCATGGCGAAGTTGTAAACAATGAGAACCAGTTTGAGGTCAACAGGCTCTCTGTGCTTCATCAGGCGTGGGCCGGCCCAGACCACGCAGAGGTACAGCAGGAAAATCAGCGCCACCGGGACCGGAGAGTAGACCAGCAGCCACGGGTCAGTTCGCTTATCTGTGTCCAGAACACAGCCGGCAGTCAGTGACCATTTATTGATGAAATATTGATGAAAGCAAAATGAAGGAATCTTTTTTTAAATGTGACATTTTAGGTTAAAAAAACAGATTTAAAAGATTCTTTTGGAGTGCACCTCGGTTCTGTGGTGAAAAAGAAAGAGACTTATACATGTGAAAAGCAAAGGTCATGTCGTGAAGTTTTCTTTCTTTATTTATAGTTTTTGATTTACACAGATGTATAGATCTGGTTACTGACGCAACCTTTTAAAGTGATTTGATATTTTTATAATAATAACTGTTTTATTGTTACATTAGTAATATTTAAAATTATTAAAATTATTTCTTTTACATGACACCCACCCGAAAAAAAGGGTTTCAACTCTTCACCATCAAACTTTTAATAAATGTGACTCGTTGTTTTTCACATATTGACGCGCCTGAAGTTTCAAACGCTTTTTTTCTGGGTCAGTCCCAAAGGCCACCGCTAGATGTCGTTACATCCAACAAATGAGCAACTGTACTCCGAATATCTGCGTTGAAGTTTTTTTGAGTAACAAATATTAAACGCGACGCAATAACATTTGACATTACAAACAAAGACACGCTCATACAACTGCGAGCAGAGGGTTTGGATTAATTTGACCCAACGTCTCGCGTCAGAGAAGCACATCACTGCCACTGTGGAAACACAAACAGCTGGCTGTGTGTCGCAAATCTCAGCACGCAGATGTTTCCATGTCAACAAACCTCCATTGTCCACGATCCTCTGGTGCAGAGTCACGACACTTTCCCACACGGAAACCATCTCCGTTCAAAACACGTGCGGCTGGAAAATACAGAAATGTCAGCCTCGTTGCAACAACAAATTGCACATATATCACCTGACTGTGCAGCGTTTATTTCGAATCTTCAGCGATAAAGGCAGGAACGATAACCAGACTGAAAAGTCGCCCGTGAGTGGACTCCGCTCACTTCCTGGTGGTCAATGAGCTGCAGCTACACCAGCCACCACTAGGGGGCGCAAGCTGGTTTCTTTCTTTTTTTTTTTTTTTTTTCTACGATAATCGCAGTCATCAATTTTGACAACAATTGTAACATGGTATTTAAACATTGTTGGGTTTGTAGTCGACATGGAAAATAATTGTAGCAACAATTGATATGATTAAAATTCCAATTCTCTGACAAACACCGCAAATAAAATCTTATAAAATCTCTTGTAAAGATACACCGCATGTGAGCAGAGATCTTACTATTAGTCAAGTTATCTTTCATTTTACCTCTTGTTTAGAAATGCGTAATCTCAGAACATGCCTGGAAATAAGTTCATAAATACGAAGAAAACTGGTATTTCAGTCTGCAAACAATTTACACGCTGTAATTTGCAGAGAACCTCTTCACTCCAGTGATATGATTTGACCTTGAGGTCACAAGTGCCGAGGACCTGAACAAAAACATTTCCATCAAAGCCAGTTCTGTTAGAATATTTTAATGTCCATAAAGAGGCAGGTTGGAGTCTTTAAAAACACGACAGACATTGCTCTAAAAAGCAGCAGAGGCCCTCTATCTGCTGGAAGGTTAAGAAACTAGATAAAAGGTCAAAGTGGAGAACTTTCATACAGACTCCTCCTTGACAGACTTGAAGTAAGAGCTGAGAGAGAGCTGTCGCCTCCCGTCGGCTGCTGCGCCAGGCTTTGCTCTTCTGGACTTCTGAGCTTTATCAGTCTTCCTCTCTGCCAGCTGACGTTTCTTTCCAGCCTGAGGGAAGCAAACACACATGACCCTCTGCACTTTAACCTGCAACAATAGATGAGCGTGTCTTACTTTCAATGAGGAGTCTTGTTTGCAGTGCACAGAGTCGCAAAGATTCATTATCTGCAGACAAGATGGATGTGATTGGTGACACTGGAACTGGATGCCCCACATATTTGACCCTGCCTGTCTTGGCTGTCACTTCTAAAATCCAAACATTTCAGGTTTTTTTTATATTTCTAATTTAATGTATTTTTCATCCAGCAACCAAGATGAGAGCTGGAAGACATGCTTCACACACAAGTTGCATGTATAACAGTGACCTAGAAATGGATCAGGCCAAGCTCTGCACGCCACTTTTGACAGGATTTTCCAGAAACAAAATGATCTCCTTGTGACGTCATCCCGTCAACCCAACTCTCTGTCAAGTATGAGAAGCAAAAAAAACTGGAAAGAACGAGACAAATAAGAACTAGAAAGGGTAGGGCACAACTACATTTCCTATTTAAACCTATAGTGATACGGACACACTAGTGAAGTGACCACCTACAGCCACTAGATGGCAGAGCTGCTGATCGACTGCACGGATAATGAACAGCAACAATGGACGCCACGGTGTCGAAATAATGACGCAGAATAGGGGGGACTCAACTTATGGAAGATAAGTTAACATCTGTTCTTCAAAGAGAAAAAGTCAGTGGCTGCAGGAGGGCAATTTACATTCGTAGACTAATAGCTTTAGCTTTCAAGACTCAAAAACGTAAACACAAAGACTAATGTTTGTTCAATCAGTTCTAAGGTCAATGTTTCAGATGTTGAGAGTCAAGATCTGACTCAAAAACATTCGCAAGAAAACTTGAGTATTTTTGCATTTGGATCCCGACACTCACCTTCTTCACCCCTGTGGACACAGCTGCCCCCTGCAGAGCCGACCTGCTGAGCCACTGAGTGTTTCCTCTCTCAGTCTGAATGTCTCCGTCCTTCAGACACAGGCTGTAGACCACATACGTCTGGTGGATGTGTGAGAAGATGTGCACCACCTGTCAGGATGGATGGGACTCAATCCACTTGTTTTTGGAATTTAAATCCAGCCCCATGGGTTCAAAACGTGAACAACCCCAGCACAAGCTCTGAAGGTGAAGCCAGACCCTCCTACCTCTCCCACATACTGCAGCAGATCTTTCGTCAAAGGAGTTGCAACGATTCTGCTCATCTCCTCGCAAAGCGCCTCCTTTTGCTCCTCCTCAGACCTCTGCTCCTCCAGGAGACGATTGGGAAACTCCCACAAGCCTGCCAGCAACCCTGCGTGCGGAGACGGAGGGAGTGAAGGTCCAGATGAACCCTGAATCAGGTGAACTCACCCTTGTTGGGTCTCTGAGTGAGCAGACACTCTGGCTCCCCGTCCCCTGACCGTCGGGATGCAACACAGGTCAGCGTTCGCTCCACTCTGGGGGGCTTCTTCCCAGGCTTCCTGGGGAAGTTCTGAACACCCAGGTCAGGGTCCCACGGCTCAGAGGGGCACAGCGCACATGTCCCCTGGTTCACTGAAGGGAAAGGAGTGTTTGGACTGCCACCATCCTAGAGAGGATCTTCTGACCATCTAAAGACTCACCGCAGTCTTCGATGTCAGGGAGAGACTTGTTGTCAGACTTCACCTGGAACTTCTCCACCTTCTTCTCTTGGTAGATCAGAACCTGCACACAGAAACACCACCTTGGTTGGCCATTGCATGGATGAGAGACTTGTTGAAAGTGAAACTGCTCCACACCTTCTGGTAAGAGCGGCAGTGAGACTGGATGGGACACTGGCTGCACAGTGGGCCTTTAGGGGTGCAGACCCGGGCCCCCAGCTCCATCATGGCCTGGTTGAAGTCACCTGGACTCTCTGGGTCCACCAGGAGGTTGGCCAGCTCCCTGGATGAAGGGCAGGCTTTCAGAAATACTTTGTGTACAAAAATTGACAACATTTTTTACCTTTTTTTTGATATTGTTTTATTAATAGTGTTTTAGTTATTGTTTTTATTTTATAGTTTTATATTGGTCCGAGCGCAGCAGAGGGGTCTGTATAGATATGACCTCCACTGTTACATATCATATGAGACTATCGTCCGTTACGCTTTTGTACAAAAACAGTGGATGTATCTTGTGACATCTGTGGAAAAAAGAACTTGAATTGAATTTGAATCTCAGATGTTCTAAGGTTGTATTCTCACCAGAGAGCTTCTGTGACCGCGGGGCTGGTGCTGTCTGCCCCGATGCCCCTCAGACGACACAGGACCCGGATCACATTCCCATCTACCGCTCCGGTCACCTGGATGACAGGAGGAAGCAGCTACTGGAGATGAGGCAGGATTATAATGGAGGCCATGCAAACGTTTGGTGACTGACGTGACCCAGCGCTATAGAGCCTATAGCCGCCGCCGTGTAGCGACCCACTCCAGGAAGTTGTTTCAGCAAAGAGTCAACTGTCCGAGGCATCTGGCCGTGCAGCTCCGACACCACCTGCGGACACGGACCAAGAATACAATTGACACTTCAACACCTCCAGGATCATGTGGTCGCGCCTCTTCTGACGTTCTGAGCTCCTTCATGCAGACGTTTCCCCCGTGAGTAGTAGCCCAGTCCCGCCCACATCTGGTTCACTTCCTACACGGGAACAAACTCGATCAACTCCATGTTTAAGGACAAGTTAAAACTGTCAACAGTCACCTCTAACGTTGCAGCGGCCAGATCTGACACCGTGGGCCAACGCTGGAAACAGAACCACGTCACTTTGGCATTGCACAAGGGCACGAGTGACAGACCGAAGTGAAATACCTTCATCCATCTGTTGTAGTAGTCAATGACTGTGGCAACTTGTGTCTGCTGCAGCATGATCTCCGACACCCACACTGGCGGCAGTACAACACACCTGAGGATACTTGTACTGTATATAGTCGTGTCTTTGCAGACAAGAGTTGTTACCTGCATATGTCCTGGTGTCGACATCTTCTTCCGTCAGAGCCTGTTGGAAATTACAGAAACTTTACATTGTGAATAAAATGTGACGTCAGGTGTGTGTGTGTGAATGCAAGAACCAGCGGCCCAATGACAGAAAAAGTGGGTGGGGGTGTGATTACCAGGGTCCTCCATGGAAGGTCTCGTTTCTCACGGTGGTACCAGCTGAGCAGCCCACACCTCAGCCGGGCTACATCAGCAGCAGCAGGGAAGGAGTGGTAGGTGGTGCAGGAACGAACAGGGCCGTTCGACTGTTCTGAAAAGTCAAACCCACCGTGTTACCACCTTGATCTGGGAAAAACACTAATGCAACCTTTTTTGAAAACGATTACTAAGTAGTAGTTTTAGAATCGTTTTTTAATGTCCAACGACTTGTGCAAAAAGTAACGTGAATAAAAACATCACCGCTTTTCACGCTTGTCTTAAACTTCTTCCGGGTTGGTTTTGCTGTTTCTGCCGTTTCTAGTCCGCCTGTCTTCACTCGTTTCACCGCGGATCGCAATCCACTCATCTCGATGTTTTATTTTGATCCAAACCTCATGGACTCGCTACTCTCGCGCCTTCTTGGGATCCGCCCACTGGTTCCTCGTCCAATCACAAGAACAGGGAAATAAGAGGACGTTACGTCACTTCCGTCGACGATTCGCTCGACTCCTGTTATGTATTTTGCTTTTTTTGTAATTGTATTGCTATTTTTTAATCGCCTTGTTTACCGTATGAACTTTACAATACATTAATAAACTTGCAACGTGAATGAGATTTATGCTCCTTAGGAAAATAACGGATAAGGGCGTCTTGTTAAACATTATGTTTGCGTTATCTCCTTTATTATCAAACTTAAAACATTTTTATTATGCAAAAATAACATACAATCGTTTTCCCAAACGTATACAAAATCAAGGGTTAATACGTTGCTTATAAATGAAAGACAGCATGTACAAATGTACACACAATACAATGTCATTGTTGAACAACTGCTGCTGAGTCTTTGACATCCAACACTGAAAGAGGAAGCATTCGATCATCAAAATCATTCTGATCAAAAGTCCACACAATGACAACACAAACCACATAAAAGCACAAACCAAGTTCAGCCTCATTTGCCTGCAGATTTGCAGCTTCTGTTTCGGTCATGTTCGTGCAGAAATCCTCAGCTTTATGCTGCAGAAAGACGCATTAAAGTTGCTCAAAATGTACATTCAAGTTTTTTATCTGTTGAATAGGTTTTGAAACATCACCATGAAGGCCTTAAACAGTGATGCCCCCATTACTCTGCTCACATGGGTCAGGACGACCGGGAAGGAGTCCACAAAGTACTGGGAATGAATGAGTTCAAGATCTGTCACATGTGCAAGCAGAGGCAGGAAATACAGTACCTTCAGAGTCAAGCCAGCTTGAATCTGTGAGTCAACATGGCGTCTATTGCCCATCAAGAACAAAAGACGCTTGACTACTCCAAGCGAGAGAAGCTCAGCCGAGACCTCTTGACTGCTCTGACACAGCAGCCTATGTAAGTACAGACAGAGATTATTCTGAGACATTCTCCAAAGTGAAGGTTTTGCATTAGACTAGTTCTGTCAGTGTGTTGTTGTATCCTATCTGAGTTGCGCGTGTCTTTGTTCCAGCAAGATTTTAAAAGTGCAGATGTTGTCATTTGGTATCCAACAGCATGAGCATACCTTATTGTTTTTGCTGCAGTAGCCTGTTGCATAAAGACACCTTTCATGTTCTCAAAGTTTTCTGAGGATGGAATGGGCAAAAGGAACAATTTAAAACACCAAATAAACTGCTAGCAGCTAAATGAAAATTAAAGTCTTGTAGGTCAACTGACGACTTAAAAAGTTTTTTTGCACTCGAGTGCCTGACAGAAATCCATAGCTCATAGTGTTTCGAATAGCATCACTGATCAGGTGATCTTGATAGTGGTATATTGGAAACTAATGTCTCTATGAATTATTACTGAGCACGGTACGTGTTACCTTCTGCTGTGTCCTCAGGAGGCTGCAGCTGAGCCAGCAGACCAGTCAGCAGAGCAGGACGGACCTTGAGATCTACTGAACCTAGAATCTGATGAATGGCTGCTGGAAGACACACAAAGACACAGAAGCCCAGTCTTGTGTAGCTGGTATGCAGGTTATGTGTATTGACATGGAGGCATTTACCTTCCTCCTGGACGTCAAGGTTCATCAATGTCAGTGTGTTCAGTAGAGGCTGAACAATGTTGTGACCAGACGCCATCTGACCCTGTTGGAGGTAAATACCTTTGTTTGTGTTACTGTGATTCACCATCACTGCACAAGGGCACATCTTTACCAGGAGGGTGTGAAGGCAGTGAGTAACCAGCTTCTGGACCTTTTCAGAGCTGCAACTCCAAAGTTTGATCAGATGATTGCAGGTTTGCTGGTGATACTTGGAGCTCTCAAGCAACAAAGACTCAAGCAGGTTGAAGGTCTCTTGTACTTCAGTAACGTGTGATTCTGACAAATATCCTGTGATGGCTTTGACTCCTGCAATGGAAACAGACAGCACAGAAAAACATATCGACCAGGAGGTTTATTCAGTATAACGGCATGTGATCTGAAGACACCACTGCTTCACATAATAGCCAATACAAGCAAACCTTCACATTCACAAATGATCTCGCTGAACTTGGGTCCGGAGTTTGAAATGATGAGCAGAAGTTTGACCACGTGGGATTTGTCCGTCTCCTTGATGTTTGTCAGACTGAGGATGTCCAGCAACGTCAGAACCCCTCCATGCTCCACAAACTCCCTCCGGTACTGGTCACTGGGGGCCAATCCACAGGTCAGATCAGGTCAGTATACTCCCGTGGAGACAAGTCTGCAATGACGTCACGCACTGGTCTGTCGCACGGAGGAAGATCTCCACCGCCCTCAGCTGGAGGCCCAAATACGCGCCAAACATGCAGCTGCGTATTCATTGAGGAAAAGCAGTTTCCCACCCCCTCGAAAGTTAGCGTTACTTTGTGTTATTTATACAAAGGATACGTAAGTCTCAGGTTTGTACTGAGCCGAGCCAAGAACAGACTGGACACATGTGAAAAGTGAAGCTCCAGATCGCCGGAAGAGTTCCCGGAGTTCTGCCGCACGAAGGAATCCAGCATCCGCTTCCGAGCCGCGTCGCTTCCTCGGTCCCACTCCCGAAGAAACCCCAGCACTCGGTCCACGCTCGACGATTCGTCCTGGCCGAACATCCCCGAGTGTTAACAGTCTTCTCGGAAAGTGAGGGAGAACTATATGTGTGTGCAATGTGCAACGTGCGCAAGATAAACCAGGACGGTTGCTATGGTAACCAGCGAACCGTCAACACGGATTAAATTTAAGTGTGTGCGACATTCGAGCAGACTCAAAAAAATATAAAGAATTGTGAATTTAAAAATAAAAATAAATAAATCCATGTTTTTTGTTTGTTTTACTTCGTTTACTATACAGTGCAGTATACAACACTGCAATTGCATGAAACAACCAGCAGATGGTGACACCGCCCCCGAGTGCGGCTGAGGTGATTTCCGGTTCATCTCCTTGTTTGGGAGATAAAGACGTCTGAAGACTTTTGTGGAGAAAACTCACTATAGAGCTGAGAAATGTCACCCCGTGTCGCGCTTAAGCATCTTGGAGACAACAACAACTGGTGTTTTCGAGTGGCAGAAATTCTTCTGATAAAGTACTTTTAGTCTTCGCTGACAGCGAACGTCCGATGGTTGAACGAGCGACTCTGAACGGAGGCGACAGTTTGGGTTGTTTGCCGTAAATAAACGTCGCCGGCTGCAGTTTTGGGCGCCTCGTCAGGGGGGTTTGAGGCTCATGAGCGGGTGAATAATGGCAGACAAGTCGGTCTGGCACCTCCGAGGAGGAGGCAGAGTGACAAGGACGGGAGGAAGGGAAGGGGAGGGGAGCTGACATTAAAGCAACACAACAAGGAAACTCGCCGTCTCGCCACACTCAGACGCCTTCATCTCATGGTGTGTTGAATAAGACCCGAGGCCAGTGCGGCGGAGTCGGTGAGATCAGCCCGGAGCTCCACTCCAGCACCGCCGCCAGCTCCACGACCAGGATCCGCTCCGCTCCGGGAGACCATGGGTGAGATCAAGACAAGAGGCTTTAATTGTGATTTGGAGGAAATGAAAGGGAGGAAGGGGGAGCAGGCCCTGCTCTGGTGGAGGGGGCTGGAGACAAAGAGCCGACCAGTGAAGCACTTCTTCATAGAATGACAGGTTTAAACACGCGGGTTCGATTGAGTAGGCGATTTCATTTTAGGCTCTCGCACCTTTGACTGGCACCGGCCACCATTAGCGTCTGTTCCAATGATCAACAAACAACATGGTGCTGAAGCGCAGACACAAGCAAAAGCTGCTGGAAACTTGTCACTAAATACTCCTGCTTCATAACCTGTGAAAATGTGATTATTGATGGTGATTCATTTCACATCTTAGTGGGTATAAACTCCTTCAGTCAGGTACTGACCACTGCAGTCTGGGCAGGTGAGTGGGAGTCATGGAGGGAGACAGAGTCTGTGTGAAAAGAACTGGGTTCCATCTTGGCTTTAGAAATACTTCAGAGCCTCTGTAGTATTCTCCAAATACTACAGTCTTTCACGCCACTGTTGTGCACGTGTGCTCAGGTTCAGAGCCGCCCAGCTCCCCTCAGGTGGTGGAGGACGGAGGTGAGGAGGATGAGGAAGAGCTGAGTGGAGGGGAGGAGGCCGACCTGCGCTCCAGCTCGGGCCGGGGCTCCCTCCTGACCCGGAGGGGCATCACTCTGCGGGTGCTGCTGAAGGACGGGCTGGTAGAGCCGGGCGACGGCGTCCTCGCCATCCACTATCTGGTACTGACCCTGTTTCCGACACATGAGCTGATGTTGTAAAGCTGAACCTGCTCCCACACCCCCCCCTCAGGGCAAGAACTTCATTGGCGACCTGCTGAACGACGGGAAGATCCGATGGGTGGAGACGGGTCAGATCTTCAACTCCCCCAGCGCTTGGGCCACTCACTGCAAGCGTCTTGTCAACCCAGCTAAGAAGTCCGGATGTGGCTGGGCCTCAGTCCGCTACAGGGGCAACAAGCTGGTCCAGTACAAAACCACGTGGCTGCACAAGTACCAGCCCAGCGCCGACATGGTGAGACTTGGAGCTTCATGCGATGAATCCAGCTGACTGGAACTGTGCTGTGGGCAGAGTCTGGTGAGCGAGGAAGACGATGATGAGGATGAAGAGGATGGCAAAACTATACAGGCCGATGAGAAGAACAAAAACTCCAAACCAGGATTAAATGGTATTTCTTCCCCTTCTCCCCTGTCAGAACATGCCCTCCATTGTTGCTTTCTCTCTCCTGCACCATTCTTTCCTATTCATTTCACTTGCTCTTCTTCTTCCAACCTTTTTACCTTCTATTTTTCCTCTCCTCCGTTTCCTCACTGTTCCTCATCTCACTTTTCCCTCCATGGTTGTAGACGTGATGGTCTCCAAGAGATCTGACCGAGAGAGGATTCCAGTCAGATACTGCACTTTGGGCACCAGAGATTCTTCCAGGTAGCAGCACCACTTCTAACCACACAGCCGACATGCTCTTCACCTGCCCTCCTCCTCCTCAGGGATCCCCACACTCTGGTGGAGCTGTCAGCCTTCTCAGCCATCAACAGATTCCAGCCTTTCAATGTCGCCGTGTCCAGCAACGTCCTGCTGCTCATGGTATGACACTGACACACATTTGAGAGGCCAAACATCAACATGGTGTGACCTTTAAACGTCTCCTTCAGGACTTCCACTGTCACCTGACCACCAGTGAAGTGGTGGGTTACCTGGGCGGACGCTGGGACACGAACACACAGCGTAAGTGTTGGACTGCTGCAACCCAATTAAAAGCTCTGTTCCGTTTTTTTTCACTCCAACCTTTGTCTTTCTCTTCAAGTGCTCACTATTTTAAGGGCATTTCCTTGTCGGACCAGGCTGGCGGATCGAGAAGCAGCGTCGGCTGTGGAGGAGGAGGTGAAGCACCAGAAATATCAAGAGCAAAGATTCTTGATAACCAGTTGGCTTTAACCAAGAATGTGTCCTCACATTGTGTACTTTATTCTCTGTTATGAGGTGTTGGCTTCATTTGTAAAACAAATCTTTGTGTTTGTTATACTGAAAGATATTGTATTATTTATTTATTTGTATTGTATTTCCTCTTCATGTAGCATCAACACTTTCAAAGTCCCTTGTTTTCCTCTTCCCCAGATCTGCCAGAACTTGTTCATGCGTGGACTGTCGCTGGTGGGCTGGTACCACAGTCACCCCAGAGGTCCGGCCCTGCCCTCCCTGCAGGACATTGACTCCCAGATGGACCACCAGCTGAGGCTGCAGGGCTCCAACAACGGCTTCCAGCCATGTCTGGGCATCATCTGCGGTGAGTTTCCTCAAAGACGTCGTAAGTTTTCCAGCTTCTTTAAAGTGGTTCAAGTTGGGATTCTTCACTTCATGACACTTTCTGGTTCCACATTATAGTGCCACCTCATGGACTTTCCAAACTTGGCACTTCCTCAGCTGCAGTGCCACAGATCTCTGCTGATATTCCCAGTGTTGCACACAGTCAGGGTCAACCAACCCCAACTCCCACACACTTGTTGAGACCCAACAAAGAAAACTGAAAGTCATGAGAAAATCCTGATCGAGTGAAAGTTCCTCAGGAGAATGCGTCACATCCCAACCAGAACTTCAGACTCCTACAATGACAGATGTGCACACTTATTTTTGTCACTTGGACCAACTCACAAGCAAAACGTAGGAGATGAAAATCAAATGAAACCCCATTCCAAGACACTTAAATAAACAAGGTTTTCGTGGCGAGTTATGAATACTACTGAGTACTTGCAGATTACCTGCTGCTGAAAAGAGACTAATTTAAAACACATATTCCGTCATAGCAACATACGCCAGCACCTTAGCAAACTCCGTACATGGCTCCCTATCTTTGAGGGGAACAAAAAAAAAAACAAATCTTCCTTACTGGTACAAAGCTGTAGCCTTAATGTGTGGCGGAAGTAAACCGAAAAGTTACCCTTCAAAATAAAAGCATGCAAACTCCGATAAACAGTCCCAATCACAACACTGTTACAAATGACCTTATTCCCACCTTTTCCCCCACCTTTTTTTCATTTTTCATTGTGAATGCATGAAAATATTTTTTGTTTCTCTATGTTAGGACCATATTACCACGGAAACCAAGGCGTGGCATCCACAATAACACCATACTGGGTCGTACCACCACCAGAGGTGAGCTGGCAGCCACTTTTGCTTATTTCTAGCAGCAACGTTAAAGTCAAGCTTGTTCTGTCTACAGCAACGTCCCAATGACTATGGCATACCGGTAGCTGTGGAGGTCACCTACGTCCAGGACAACTTCCTCACCAGCGACGTCCTGAACGAGATGGTAGCGAGGCAGTTTCAGAAGTGAAGTGGATGGTTTTTAAGTGTGTGTGTGTTTCCTGCAGATGCTGCTGGTGGACTACTACAGAGGTGCTCCAGATCTGGTTCAGTTCAGCCAGTACTGGTGTCCCGAGACCACCATGCTGGACAAGATCAAGGTGAGAGGAGCAGCATGTTTACCCCAGTGTCGGTGTGGACTCATGTGTTTTGGTCTGCTCCTTCAGGGGTCGCTCAGCTGCCACGCCCCCAAAGACCAGGCCTACTCTCAGATTCTGGAGCACGTCTACAGCCAGCTGAGCAGCGGACAGTGAGCAGACACAGGTTCTCCTCGCAAGTGGTGCTTGATCACCACAGTGACTTTCACACCTGAGATTCTAAATATGATGAGCTCAGCACCTTTAATATTTAAACCAACAGGCAGCATGAGATTACGAGGCATTCTTACCCCCGACAGAACTGTCTGAACCGGGAACATAAGTGGACCTACACGTGCCCGTCGGTGCGCCGACACGTCCCATGTATAATTGTGTTGTTTTGGCAGAGCGTGATCTGCAGTAGAGTTGTGAATGCCTGAGCTTCCCCACTGAGATTCTAGAGTTCCACTTCTCAGACGTGCCAACTATACTTTAGCCTTCATGTCAATGTGTTTGCCAGCTCTTCCTCTCGGCAGTCCAGGCCGGACGTCCCGGAACATTCTCTGTGACAAACTGAACAAATGTAGTCCCACATTGCAGAGAGCACCAGAAAGGCACTTATTATTTATGTATTAGATGTTTTGATGCCTCTAAAAATTGTAGTGGATCAAACAAATCCATGAGGAACTCACCAGGAAACTGGGCGTATTTTTGAGCAAATACTAGTTTGGTGGGTTTTAAAGTCGTTCTTGTGTCATAGCCGAATCAGCGTCCTACTTTCCTGCCACTCACTTTCCAAACATGACAAAAGTGTCCACTTGATCCCTGTATTTAATCAGAAAAACAAGGTTTAGTTCTTACAGCTGTTAACTGCTTAACTGTTGCAGTGCATTATGGGACTTGTCTGGCCATTAATGGCGGACAGTGAAATGTCACAGCAACATCTTGTGTTAAAGATGGGCTGGACGTGGGTTTGACACGTCTGACGTACGAAAACAGAAGTGCTCCTGTAGACGTCTTGTATTTATTCCTCTGCCTTAAGCCTGCTGATTCCACAACCACAGATCCTTGAGCTTCACACACTGGAAACACTGAAACTACTACATGTACTTTGTAAGCATTCTTTAAGAAAATAAATCTATATGAATCCAACACACTTGTTTTTTTTCCTCTTTATTTATGACAAGGAGAGGACACAAACGTAAGTATAACGATGACAAGAAATAGTGTAGTTAAGACAAAATAAATCTAAAACAAGGTGTAATAAATGACTACATGCAAATATTTGTTTTAAAGGTTTTGTATATAAAAAAAAAGAAATAACACTATAGTGAGCCGGAGTAATTGATGCAAATGACATTTAAGACTGATCAAATAAAAGCAATGCGGAACAGAGAAGGCGACATGTTTCGAGTGGCATAGTGTCATGTTCGCAGCTCTATACAGGAAAGTGCTGACGGCTTCAAACTAAGCAAAAGCTTGGTTACGTTTTGGTTACTCTGAAAGGCACTGACATTTTTATCACCATGCAGTCCCCAAACTTTTTTTTTTCACCCAGGACCTGCACAAACATCTAGAAGGAACAATATTAGTTGTAAACACGTCAGAATCTCTCACGCCCAGATGCAAACATGCAGCAGAGATACTGCAAACAAGTGAGACAGCACATATTTGTCAATCACAGACGAATGTTTGGGAAGGACCATGCTCCCTAGCTGGCTGCGTTCACACGAAGGCTGTGAAGTTACCACCCAACAATCATGGCAGACCTTCACAGCAGTGTGTTTTGGTAGACGCCGGCGTCTGTTCAAAAAAAATAAAAAGGCAGCTTCCAACTCCAGAGGAGGAAAATAAATCTGCACACTGTGAAATGTGTCTGAAATATTCTACAACTTGTCTAAACTGAGATCTACTGTCTTTCATGTGAACGCAGCCAGGGCTTCCCTTTAATCCCTCCTCTCCCTCAAACACACCAGACTCCTCTGCAGCCACCATTGTGATCACAATCCATCCAGCAGCGACACAAATGCTAAACAGCCTCTATTGGATCCATAATATCGGGAAACGTTTTTTTGACTGTAGAGCAAAGTATCATTCGTTCGGTTAATATCAACTGAAATCATATATTCATTTTTTAAAATTATTTTCCAAATATTTTGTTCCAAAATACAGATTAAAAAGTGCCGTTTCAGTATAGAAACGTTCCATGACAGGATGGGGTGCCCTGTGCTCACGCTGACAGTGCTGAACTTCAAACATGTATTGCCGTTCTGGCGATCAGAAAATATGCTCAGCTCTCAGTCGACGCGTCGCTGGGAGGGTGAATGAAATGGTCTCATACTGGACCACAGAGTCCACTGAAACTTACTCTGCAACGTCACACAACCCAGTTCAGTTGAGCCTGAACTTTACAGATCAGGTAGATCTTCACCATAAACAAATAAACGTGTTGGTCCTCAAAAATAACAGGAGAAGAAGAACTCATTAGTGTTTGAACAGAAACAGTTAAAATAGGGTTTAAAAAGCTGTCAACTGAATATTAGAGGAAAGAATGATACATGGCTCATGATGACGTTCACATTTAGCAAAAAGTGATTCAAGAGAGTGGCACGTGTGTAGGACGCTGCCCGCAGCGCCGTCTCATCCAGAGCAGGCCACGAAACACTGACCACGGACAGAAGCAGTTTGAACGGACAAGATATGGCTGTTAGCGGCGCTTTGTGAGGTTTTGGCTCATCTACTCAGCAGACTATATCACGAGTGCCATGGGTGACTAAAAGGTGCAACGTCTGCATTTCACTTTGGGTCTGTCTCACGCTCACTCAATCTCATTGGAGTAGCAAGGTGCAAATGTAGCCTCCGCGCAGACTCGCCAGGCAGCTCGGCTCCTTCCAAGCCCTGCATGAAGAGTGAAACACGCAGAACTGGAAGGCGTCTGAACGTGTCGGCTAAAACATGAAAGGCTCACACACTCCGACTACACAATCCAAACATCAGCTAGTTGTAACTACTTGAAGTTGATACCAACGTAAACCTGCTGTTGACATGCGAAGGCAATTCTCAGTCTCGCCACATGGGGGTATGATGAGACAAGCTCCAGTTCTGGAGGTTTGAAAGTTTACAGACAGGAAGAGCATGAGGGACTGACAGCTGTTAAAATGGCGGCCGACCTGAGTTATCAACAAATGAGGAAGACTTTATCGACCTCAGTCTTTGCAACTTTTTGTATCATCTGTGGCGGCATCAGTGAACTGACACTGTGTGACATTGTGTGGCCTTTGACCTGCTGATACCGGCTCGGGTCCGGACCCTGAAATGTGACCATCAACACTGGAGTCATTAATGAAATTACGTGAACCACAACAACTTATCCCCCCAGGTGAAACTCTACACCCGTCTCTCTCTCTCTCTCTCTCTCCTCACAAGCTCTAGTGCGGCAACGGAACCAGGACTTCCACGTAGTTGAGGGGGAAGAAACCGGACTGGCCGTTGATCATTCCCTCGTACCAGTTCTCATCGATCTGGTTGGTCAGGATGATGATGTCTCCCTCGTGGAAGCCCAGCTCGCCCTCGTTCTCCGGCTCGAAGTCGTACATGGCCTTGCAGCTGGGCTGCTCCGGAGCTGAGAACCAAAGAGGACAGCAGAGGAATGACATGAACACCAATATCAGGTTGATGGTTCAAGGCTGTCTCTGCTCAGCAATGAAGAATAAAGACCAGCATCTGGATCTGTAATGGCATAACACAACTAAAACCTTCAGACCATGACACAAAATGATATTGGGATTTCGATCCACAAACTGTGAATGTGTCAGGACTCATTAATGGCTTTGCTCTTCCGCCACGTCTAAGCACCTGATGGCGGCATGGATAAGATGCGACACAAATGGCGTGTATCATCATTGTTTTGACCCAGGTCCATCCACTTCTCTGAAGAAGGAACAGGAAGCATCAAGCTAAGATGTAACAAACAACACAAGCATAACAGATTTGATCCGATATTCAGCTCTCTGACCGAGGTGCGCCACTAGATCCAGGAAAACTGCTTTTTGGTCACACAATAACTCGGTCTGTTATTCTGAGTGAAGCCTCACTTATGGTGGTGATGAAGCATGTGGGGTCCACCTTATGCATGAAAGCTCATCCAGTGAGGGTTCAACAGCCAGGCGCACTGCTACGGTTTAGCTTCCAAGAGAGGCACAGAAGTTCCAACAATCACAGAAGGAAAGTGGTGTCATCGTTGTCTGCACAACATAACAGAACAAGTCCTCGCATGCCGCCCGGCTTTTTCAAACATGTACAGGGCCTGAAAAGAGAAAACTGCAAAACTTGTTTCTCTCTCACCAATATTCCTCGAGGCGTATGACTTGGATTGTAAATCGCAACAAGAGAATCAACCACATTACTTTAGTTTATCCTTCTGGTTTTCAGAGTTGACGGGTGTTAGCAAGAGAAAGCATCACCTTAGCATTTACTGACATTAGAAAGAGCCATATCCATCCACTTCCAAGAAATTAACTTTAAATAATAAATATGGTGGCCACACAAGAGGCTCCGCTCCATGGATTTCTTCATTCCGTCATGACTCCTGTCATCACAGAGCTTGAAGGATAATGGGATTAATGATGCAGGACAACGGATAAACACTGACACTGGTGGACTCCATGAAGCGACTTTGTAAGAATTGTCTTCACAGAGGGAAGCTTGTGTCTTTGGCAGCCTTTTCATATTTGCCTTCCTTACGTTTTCATCGACTCATCCTGGATCTGAACTTTTTTGTTTGTCAGAGTCAGAGAATCCAGTGGCTACATGATGATGCAACATACTAAAAATGAATAAAACCGTGACCCGTCCTGTAAGTCGTAGCGTACAAAATGATTTTTTTTCTTTATAAGCATGATAAACTTTATTACTGAAGAAAACTTTATTTTACAATAAAAGTATATTAAAGAAAAAAAGACGCAGTTTGAACCTCTATTATAGACAAGTCAAATATAATCTGATTTTTTTCCCTCAGCAAAAAGCTCATGACCAAATCAAAGAAGCATTTGGTTCCCCATCCCACTAGTTGACCACAGAGAGGTTTTACAGAATCAGAAAAAAACTTTATTAATCCCAAGGGAAAGTTTGTTTGTAACTTAACGGTAGCAGTCTTTCATCCCTGAAAAAATTCAATGAAGGATTCTTTGCCACGTTTTTTTTTTCCACTCGCGCATTGTTTCTAAGCTCTTTTGTATTGCTTTTTGCACTTTATAATATTATTTCTTTTTCATTTTATTGTGATATGTTGTGTAAAGAGCATGTTACAAACAGAATTTCCCTTGGGATAAATAAAGTTTTTCTGATTCTGATTAACATGTTCCGTAAACAACAAGAATATAAATCTGAAATGTAAAATATAGAATGCAAAATGCAAAATACGGGTTAAGCTGTGAGTCATTACACAACCAAACCTGTTTAACCTAATGTTTCTGAATATGGCTGCAACTGTTAAGATAGTTGATAACTATCTTAACAGCTTAACAGCTAGTTGACATGTGACACTGAGCAACACATGCCATAGTGTTGTAAATGGAAAATGAAAAGCAAAAACACATATGAAATGCTGTTTTGAAACTTGCATTTTAATTACTCTTTTACTGTGAAATGTTCCTATGCTTTTATGTTCAGGGCTGCGATGGATCCACAGCCTCCAGAGCCATTTCTCCTCTCACCGTAGAGGGTACTAACTGACGCATGTGCTGAAAAGGTAACTATCTTAACAGTCGATTAGCGGCCAGTTCTAATTCTCACCTAGAGCCTGCTTTCATGACATCATGTGACCGTGAAGTGAAAAGAACACTCTCGATCACCACATCATCCAGACAGAAGTAAACCACCGTAAGGTGCAGCCACGAGTGCATGCATGTGTGCCGACCAGGCCAAAGCAGGAGGCACTAAACAGCCATGTTTATTTGCCATCTGTCTCTGTCCATCTTGCCCGGTGACGTCACAGGGGTCGGCAGTGGAGAGAGAAGCTGCACGCGCAAAC